>NC_069499.1:178674633-178824633 GCF_027579735.1 Bombina bombina | reverse complement strand
TCTCCCCCCTCTCTCTCCCCCCTCTCTCTCTCCACAATCTCTGGAAGAAAGATTTTCAATTGTTTTATTTTGGATAATCTTTATATTTTTTCGGCATATATTTAGTTTTGTTGTTGTTGCTATTTGTCCCACCTAGTACACATAGTGCTTTAAACTCACCTGGTAAGTATTAACTAGGTAAACCAAAATAATTAGAAATCAAATTTAAAAAAAAATCTAGTTTCATATCCTAGCAAATACTAACCATGATCTCTTCCCTAATCTTTTATATTGTATTGAACACTAGGAATGAGGAGAGACCTAACGGGAGCCACATTTTAGATAGTAAAGGGGTAGTTGTCAAATTCTGCCCTTACCTCCCAAGAGATGATAGGATCTCACTTGGTAAGTATTAGCTAGAATATGAACTATTATATAGAAATGTCTGTCTGTAGATTGCATTTAATTTCTAATTATATATATCTTTTTTAAATATAAAGTTGTCCCTTGGTGTGGATTTATTAAGGCTTATTGCAATACAATATTCTAGAAACTTAAATTCAGTTTCCTTATATTCTGAGAAATTTAATTCCATCTATATCATATATAATGTAGGAAATAAAAAGCCACTGGCTATCAAAATGTCTCTTACTGAACGGTGACATCTCTAAGAGAGAACCTGTCCTCATCCAGACCAACCATAAGAATTTTATCTAACTAGAATCTGCACAATGTTTATATTTCTGACAAGCCTACTGGGCTGTTTGTAAGCCGTTTCATTTAAATCTTTCCCTATATTCTGGGAACAAATAATATTAAACAGTCTGTCCTATCAGCTTACTTTAGATAAATTATCTAATCGAAGTATAATCCAAATTATCCCCACTCAAAGTATTGTTGACTCTAAGAATACTGTTCTTCAAAAGCTGCCATGAGCTCAAGTCCAAGGTGTAGGAGTCCATAAACCTTTTTAAACATTGTTAGTTTGTTCCTACTAATTTACAAAAGCCAGTTCTCACTCAAGCACACACTAGCCACCTATCTAGAAATACTTGAGTGCATACTTTCTTGTTACCTACAACAGATACTAAGGAGTATGTAATTGTTTTCTCTTTTCAACCAGCCAACAGGGCCAACTCTTTTGCTTCAAAACTTAGCAATACTGTAATACCCTCTCATCCATGATAACACTTATACATAGATTTGGTTGTGAACTTACCCTTCTCCAAAACCTTTAATACTATTTATTGAAAAGGTCTGACTTTATACCCTTATCTATAACTTAAGTCTTATAACTTAAGTCTTATGTACTCACTTTGACCAACTGATTGTAAAGCTTCACAGATTGCCTCAATTTACTTCAAAGTTATAATTTTTCCTTCTTTGACTGTGTTTGACCAACCTGCCTAACAGCTCACCTTTTATGAACACTCATAAGAGCTACCGATTTCTAATCAGTTACTCAAAGCTATTATCAAAGTCTTTCCTGCTATAGGTCACATCTGAAGTTTTACCCTCTGTGCTGATAAACAGTCCATTCTATCATTGCTGCGTCTTTGTTGAACTGGCGTTGTCTACAAAGCTGATAATGAAATTGAATTATCTGAGACAAAATATCTTCAGTAATTACATGTTAAACAAAATTTCAGTCTTCACTTAAAAATTGGAAACAGACCTCCTGTTCTAAAAAATAAAAATAAATTGCGTTGCTCAATTACAAATTTCAAGTATTATCCAGAAAACAAACTATATAACAAAAAAAATAAAATAATAATAGTTGAAACTTAAAATTAAAGCTTCCAAAAGTCTAGACTCTACAGAAGATATATGAAAAATAGTTATAGTAACGGTATATGAAACATCTATTAGAAAAAAGATGAAGAAACACAAGTTTATTAACCATAACAAAAATGCAAGCATTTAATTGCAGAAGTTCCCAAACACATCCTATATTCAGAGATAATAAAAGGAACAAAAAACTGCAATCACTTAAATATATAGAAAAGCTAGTAGTAAAAGTATAGTCCATTCTCTGGGCATATAAATGTGGGTAGAAAATAAAATAGCTCTAAGGCACAGTTCCAAACTCAAAGTTAGAGCTAGACATTAAAGTCCTGTGCATGCAGATTTTAAGCTGTCACTGGGCATTTTAATTAGTGAATAGTATACTGCTAGCACAATCCTGTATGTATAATATATAAACTGGAACGTCCTTGGTAATTGTCAAGGATACAGCCACTGCAAGCGTATAGGGAGACTATCATTAGGGTGTCCCAGATTTTCAACCCTGAAAAGCTAGTATCCATTTGTTTCACCTGGAAGCTCCTTACCAGGAGCAGTATGGATAACTGCAAGAAGAAAAACTCATGTTAAAGAGAAAATAATATTTGAAACATATTTTTACAGTACCAAGCTTGATATTTTCTCTGTTAAAGCAACTTGCTTGAAATTGCATGGGTAATATTTAAGACAAGCTGTGTTGTTTAAAAAATTGTGATAAATAAAAATTACCACGATATGATTAGGCCTGTGGCTCATCTACTCCTTTTGTGCATATATTTTTATACAATAATAATTACACCTAAACGTATAATTAGAGATAATATTTTGTAAACTAAACTTTTCTTTCTTTGAACTTACCAAATCCTCAATTGCTCTTTTTAATCACCATCTTTTAACCATACAGCATCACCATGCTTACTGCTTTACCACCCAATAACCCACCTCAATTTCAACCTAAATCTAAACATACAGGTATGGAATACATTGCAAAGCCTTATCTTTCCATCCTTATCTCTCTTCTGCTCTGAGCAGTTCATAATCCCAATATAACTCCTCCCTAACTTCAGTCCTTGACAAAGTGGCCTCTTCAGCTACCGCCTGCATCCTTCTCACCCGACTGTGGCATACTCAGCTACCTGCAGATTTTTTTGGGGTTTAATGTCCCTTTAAATGTGCACAACCTCAGCTGACTTTCTTCACTTCTAGTTTATACTACTCACCAAACCCCTGACATAAACCTCTCTAAGCTCATATATCTGTTCTGTCAGCTAATATCAAATATGAATTCTCTAAGTCTAGTACCCTCCTCTGCACATTTCTCCTTTCCATTACCAACTGACTCTTTGCTAACAACACAATCAATTCTATTAGGCATGAAATAACCTCTTGTCACACCAACAATTCTAACACACATTTTCAATAATTCCCTATAACTGAAACATTTCCAGAACCTATTCTTAATAGGTCATTAAAGGGCCATAATAGTTGCAAAATGACATAATTTTCAAAAGAGTATGTAATTTTAAGTCTATCGACCATACACTACTAGGTGTTAAACCCCTTTGTGGAGGTTAAACACAAAGTAGTGCAGTAGTGTTAGTCTTAAAGTTTCAAGATCTAAATAAGAAGGAACGTGTAATTTTAAGACTGTCGGTCCTACACTACTGTGTGTTTAACCCCCACAAAGGGGTTAAAATCACAGCAGAAGTCCCACTTGGGACCCACGGAACAGTTTAACCCCTTTGGGGAGGTTAAATACACAGTAGTGTAGGACCGATAGTCTTAAAATGACATGTTCTACTAAAAAAGAGCATGCAATTTTTTGAACTATTATGGCCCTTTAAACATTTTATAAGCTTAGTATTGAGAGTATTCTCTGCTTCTCTCTAGTTATGTGTGCTGCTATGTTGAAGTTTGGATTCACTTCGTTCCAGTGCTGACACGATTGTAAATGTGGAGAGCTCTACTTCATATACCTGTAGTGAAACTTAGCTTCCAAAATGGCGACACCCATAATTAGAGGGAGGTGCATGAAATGTATTGCATAGTGCTTAATGACCCTTTAAAGTGATGGTAAAATTAAGACTATAAGAATGTTGCTATAAAAATATAACATTTTGCAAGTAAAACCATATATATATATATTTTTTTTTTAAAGTGTATACATATTTTTTAATAAAAGATTTATAATCATAATTGGTATTGTCTGTTCCTATGCCCCCCTCCTTTCCTCTTTTGGCTGGGCTGGGATGTATAGAGCAGTCGTCCCCCCATTCTCTACATAGGCTTTCTAAGGCCTTTAAAGGGGCTGGCCTGCAAGATTGTCAAATGACACACATGTCGATTGGATGTTCACTGGATTCATCATAAAAAAAGTTTATCGATGTGAGCCGGCATAACATTGTAACAGAAGCATTACTATATGCACTAATTTAACCCTTTCACAGATAGATTAAAAACAAAAAAGGTACACATATACTTTTTTAATGACATTTATGACATTTGATTATTTATTGTTTACTATCACTTTAAGGTTCTTCGTTTGACTGAGTCTCATACTCTAATCCTCTCCGTCTCACCTCTAATCTTCTTGAAAATCATTATGATTATTAGGCAAGAACATTCATTGATTCCTTTCACAACCCAATGCCAAATATGGCTGTGGGCAGCAGTAATTCTGCTATTTTTGGTGCCAGATTTATTTGTGTGAAAGTGCAGCATGCAAAGATCTGTGCAAATCCAGATCTTTGTATGTTGTACTTACACACAATCCAATTCAGCACCGAAAACAGCCGAATATAGCTCTCCGTAGCCATATATGGCATTATTGTGAAACCAATTAATAGATGCACTTGCCTAATGGCTATCCTTTTGTGAGTTTCTTTTCTAAGTAATGTAATCTGATTTTTGCACCAAATGCTTCATTAAAAGGACATTATACACTCCTTTTTTCTTTGCATAAATGTTTTGTAGATTATCTATTTATATAGCCCATAAAGTCTTTTTGTTTTGTGTTTTAAATGGATAGTTTTGCTTATTTTTAAATAACATTGCTCTGATTTTCAGATTCCTAACCAAGCACCAAAGTTTTAGAAGAATACCTACTCCAGCTTGCTTCTGTTTGTGTAAAGGGTCTTTTCATATGCAAAGGAAGGGGGAGTGTCTTATATTTCCCACTTGCAGCGGGTGGTCCAGTAACCTTTAAAACAGAGCTAAACTGGAAGTTTCTAAGTAAGTTTTTAACCGGTTTATACTGGATTTTTATATCATTATCTGTGCATATTATTCTTTATAGTAGTGTCTATTACATGCAGTTATATGAAAATGGGTGTAAACGGTCCCTTTAAGACAAATGGTAACATCTCCCTGTTTATCTTATCAATTCAGTATATAAATTTATGAGCCCATCTCTCCTGCAGATGACCACCCATAAAGGTGGTAGACATCAGATTATTATTTTTTTTTATAAAAAAAGGGTTAGTTATGCATAATTATACAACTCTGCATTGTATTTTTATTTTATTTTTAATTTTTACTACATTTTAATCTAATTTAGCTCTAAAAATTGTGGATTTTTTAATTCTCAGAACTCGAAATGCCCTTGATGACTTTCCAAGGCTTACTCTGCTATAGATCTGTTCCTAAGTGGCTTTATCAGATAACTGCAAAACAATACATTTTATACTAACTTTATAACAGGGGCTAGTTTTGTTGTAAATGGGCTAAAGCCCAGATTGGCTCCTCCAAATAAGGCAATTTAATGGTTAGATTTGGGGTAAATAATAAAAATAAAAATAATTGCAGTAAAAAGGATGTTAATTTGTTTTAAAAACTTTAGGACTCAGCTGATATGTTATTTTATAGAGCACAACAGAAATGCCTTGTAATTACAAGGTGTATTTACTGACCCATTAATAAAGTGACCGTTGCAGATGTTTTTAAAACATTAACTTTTGTGTTGATCTTTGCAAACCATTACTTAATTGATTATACATATTATGCATACAAAAAAATATTGTCCACTTAAAAAGCACATTGTGTTGTGAGGGGGGCCAGGAAAATGTAAGTTTAAAAAATAGAAAAATAAAACGTCAATATTAATAATTTTTCAAAAAAGTGATCCACGCATAAAATAAAGTAATTACTTCTGCTCTTGAAAATAGTATTATAGTAACTAAAGGCAGCAGACGTATATTGTCCACTATATTCTTGTTGCAAATATGGGTTGATTCTTAGCTGGAAACCACAGGGCTGATTATCTAAAAGTCTCGGGGGTGGTGAGATTCTATAAGAATGCATTCTCGTGCTTCTATTTAGCTGGTGGAATTATCTAAAGTCACGTTTTACCCTGAAAACAGGGTGTCTCGCTAAGTGGAGTATACTGCATTTTCGTATGGGAAGGAGATGCATACATTACAAAAGTGCACAATAAAATTCATAATTTAAAAATCTTACAAAATGAATAAATGAACTATTCACATAAAAATATGCACGAAAAAAGTGTTTTGTCAATGTGCATGAAAAATCGTAACAACATTTTTCACCAAAAATCAAATTTTATCAAAAGAGGAAAACTTGTATGTAAATTACACAGAAATAAATCGTATTAAATATGCACAACATAAATCATAATTTAAGTACACTGGATGTGCAAAAAACACACCAAAATCCATACTTACGATATAAGTACAAAATACAAAATGTATGCTTTTCCTATTTTCTTTCAGAATGATGATGGCCACAGTCCTCTTGTCAGGGTGCCAGGAATCAGACAAAACCAAGAAGTGCAAAAATAATCACACCTTTATTAATAGCAAAAATAATAAAAAGTCCACAAGTCAAATAACAAGCCAGAAGTCAAAACCAGAGCTGGTAGTCAGACGAGCCAAGTCAGGAGCCAAAGCGAGTAGTCACACGAGCCGGAACGAGGAACAAGGAGAACAGCAAAGTCAGGAACAAGCCAGGGATCAGGAACCAGAAAAGACGTCAGACTAGCCAGGTAATACACAGGAACTGGAACACAGGAACTCACAAACAGGTCTGAGACAACACAAGGGCAAAGCATACTGAACAGAGGCCCTTTAAATAATAAGTGATGACATCACAATTCTGAGACTGCAACCTGTTTCACACGGATGATTGCTGAATCTGGTTCAGACAAGCCAGGAATGAGGAACAAGGAGAACAGCAACGTCAGGAACAAGCCAGGGATCAGGAACCAGAAGAGACGTCAGACTAGCCAGGTAATACACAGGAACTGGAACACAGGAACTCACAAACAGGTCTGAGACACCGCAAGGGCAAAGCATACTGAACAGAGGCCCTTTAAATAATAAGTGATGGCATCACAATTCTGAGACTGCAACCTGTCTCACATGGATGATGTACAACAGTCTGGCAATAAGAGGGCGTGCAGGAAATGAGCAGTATCACACACTCTGCACCAGATTTAGCAAGAAAGGTGAGTAAAATGGCTGCCAACAGCACATGGCAAACAAAACAGGGAAAAAAACCCTGACAGTACCCTCCCCTCAATGACCCCTCCCCCGCAGGAGGACAAAAGGCTTATTGGGGAATCGGGCATAGAAACGTACGGAGGAGGGCGGGAGCATGAACATCAGAGGAGGGAACCCATGAATGCTCCTCTGGACCGTAACCCCTCCAGTGAACAAAATACTGTACGCGGCCCCTGGACATACGAATCAATAATGCTGCTGACCTCATATTCTTCATGGTTGTCAACAAAGATAGGACAGGGACGAGGCAACACAGTGGTAAACTGATTACAAACCAATGGTTTCAAGAGGGAGACATGAAAAACATTAGAGATGCGCATTGCAGGAGGAAGGTCAAGAGCGTAGGCCACAGGATTGACCAGTCGGAGTATCCAAAAAGGACCAACATAACGGGGAGCCAGTTTATTGGGAGGCACACAAAGGTTCAAGTTGCGGGAGGACAGCCAAACCCTCTCACCAACCTTGTAGGAAGGTGCGGGCAGACGCCTACGATCAGCCTGGAACTTTTGGTGCTGCATAGAATGATGAAGGCAATCCTGAATCTGCACCCACGTGGAACGGAGTTGCTGGAGATGCTCCTCCAAAGCTGGAATTCCCTGAGACATGAATGAATCAGGCAACAAGGATGGTTGAAACCCATAATTCGACATGAACGGGGATAACTGGGAGGAAGTATTAATAGCACTATTATGAGCGAACTCTGCCCAAGGTAACAGTTCAGACCAATTATTGTGGTGATCTGAGACATAGCAATGGAGGAACTGTTCCAGAGCTTGATTATACCGTTCCGCAGCCCCATTGAATTGAGGGTGATATGCCGAGGAGAAGGAAAGCTGGATCCCCATTTGAGCACAAAAGGAACGCCAAAATCTGGAGACTAACTGGCTACCCCGTTCTGAGACTATCTCCTTGGGTAACCCATGTAAATGGAAGACCTCCCGGGCAAAAATTGAAGCACGCTCCTGAGCAGTAGGCAACTTCTTCAAGGGAATGCAATGTGACATTTTAGAAAAACGTTCAACCACCATTAGGATAACAGTATTGCCATTGGAAACAGGGAGTTCGACAATGAAGTCCATGGAAAGATGTGTCCAAGGACGCTCACCATTAGCAATAGGTTGAAGAAGACCCACAGGTAGACTTCGAGGAGTCTTATTTCATGTAAAGACTGAGCAGGAGGCAACATACGCAGCAACATCAGAATGAAGACCTGGCCACCAGAATTGTCGAGTGACAGACCAAATCATTTGGTTCTTGCCCGGGTGACCTGCGGCTTTAGGATAGTGGTAAGTGTGCAATAGTTTAGTTAGAAGATTCTCAGGTACAAAGCACTTATTACTAGGTTTCTCAGGAGGTGAATTGGTTTGTGCAGCCAGTATCTCCTCCCCTAAGGGAGAAGTCAAATTAGTATGTATGGTGGCCAAAATATGGTCAGGAGGTATACCTGGAATAGGTACAGACTCCTCCTTGGACAGAGGCAAAAATCGACGAGAGAGGGCATCAGCCCTAAAATTCTTACTACCAGGCAGGTAGGAGACCACATAATTGAACAGAGACAAAAATAGCGCCCATCTGGCCTGTCGGGGCGACAAACGTTTTGATTCGTATAGATAAGTCAAATTCTTGTGGTCGGTAAGAATGAATGGTCTGGGTAAACCCAGGATGTGTATTTTAAAGTTATTAAAATTTCAGGATAAGCTTGAGATCCTAAAGTTAGCAAAGAAAGCTGGTTCATTAGAATTTGGGAACAGCAAGATTTTGCTGTTCCAGGACTTCTCGGCGGAGACCTCCGCTCGTAGAAGACTTATGGCCCCGTACTGTTCTCAATTGATTTCTAAAGGTATTAAAGCCAGTTTATTTTATCCGGCCAAAATTATAGTGGAAAATAAGGGAGCCAAATTTACATTTAATGAAGTTGCTGAGGTTAAAGATTTTCTGAAAACTCTTGACTCCTAGATTTGGGCTTGTTATTAAGCTAGGTTTTGTTTTTAGGCCAGTTTAGGCTCATATATTCTCTCAGGAAAGTTTTGATTTTTCTGGTTTTTGGTTATTTCCTGATTTTTATTTATTTTTAGTAAATTTCTTTTTTTTTTCCTCAATGTTGTTTGAGAGACATGTATATGCTAAATTTGTTCTACGAAAATCTCTGAAAATGAGTCAATATTTTGGGTTCTGTTTTTTTTTTTTTTCTCTTCTTTCCCTTTCCTCCCTCCCGTGCCCCCCCTTTATTTGTTTTTCTTCTGTTTTTGTTGGTTGATATCGCCAGTTATATGTCTGCTATAGGGCTTGGTATGCGAGTTAGACTAAAGTATAGCGGTGGGCTGTAGAATTCTTTCATGGAATGTGGGGGGGATTTCCTCTCCCGCAAAGCGCAAATTGGTTATCAAAACACTGGCTGCAGAAAATCCAGATGTCGTTTGCTTACAAGAGACACATTTGGACGCAATAGAAGCTGTAAAGCTTAAAATGAAATGGGTTGGCAAGGTATTTGCCTCATCTTCTCCATCTAAAAAACGTGGAGTTGCGGTTCTACTGCATAAAGATTTGGAATATCAAATCATTAAAGTGGAGTATGACTCTTTGGCCCGATATATGTTGTTACAGGTGTTGATAAACTCTGTCAAATACATATTTTGTAATATTTATGCCCCCAATAAATTTTCAGCAAAATTTTGGGACCGGATTCAAAATATAATTTTCCCCTTTCAAAGGGAGAATTTAATTATTTGTGGGGATTTCAATGTTACCTTGTGTCCTGAATTGGACCGTTTTTCAAAAAAGAATTGTGCTAAATACAAGTATCAAGCTAAATACTTTAAAAATTTTTGTAGTAAGTTGTCATTGACAGATATCTGGCGTTTACAAAACCCGTTAGCTAGAGTATACACATGTGAATCTAAATCGTGCAGGACCTTCTCGAGGATAGATTTTTTTTTAATTTCTGAAGCACTGACAATTTTCCAGTTTAAATCTGGAATTGGGGAATTCCAGATATCAGATCACGCTATAATCTCTCTATCTATTCTCGACTCGAAGGGGGTACGTTTACCAACACAGGTCTTTGGTTTCCCTCGCTTCTTATACACTAATCCGAGCTTCTTATCTTGGATTAAGACTATCTGGCAGGAGTATGTATCATTTAACGCAAATTATAGTTATAAATCGGAGGTTTATTGGGAGGCGGCTAAAGCTGTAACCCGAGGCAAAATTATAGCTTATATGAGCATGCGTTCAAAAAAAATTAAGGAACAGGGGAGTTCCCTTGTTACAAGAATTAGAGCAGCGTACAGCGATATTCAGTCGGATCCCTCTGTAAGGAACTGGGCAGTGTATCTTGAGGCCAGAAAGGAGAGAGAGATTTTTATAAAACAGAAATCTTTGGAGGAAGATGCTAGATTGAATCTTAAATATAGGAGTTTTTACGGGTGTTCGGCGAAGCATCTATCGCGCTTGGTTAAGAATAGAAAAAAGAGAAACTATATTGCAGTAATAAAAAAGGGCGAGGACAGGTTTTTTAACCCAGCAGAGATTGCTCAGGAATTTTATAAGTATTATCTAGAATTATATTCGGCCGTCACCTTTGACCGTGACAGCCTAGAGTCTTTCTGGTCTGCAATAAGTATTCCAAAGATACAAGCAGAAGAGTTGGCTATGCTGAATCAGCCGATTTCGCGTGAGGAGATTGGTATTGCTATTGATAATCTTAAGCTTAATAAAGCCGCTGGCCCTGATGGGCTTCCGGCCGAATTCTATAAGTTATTAAAAGAAGAACTGCTATCACCATTAGAGGCCATATTCAACAATTATTATCTTTCAGACAATGGGATTTCTGATAATTTCGCGGCAGCTAATATTTCACTTATTGCGAAAAAAAATAAAAATCCAGAGGATATGGCCTCATATAGGCCAATATCAGTACTTAATACTGATTACAAGCTTCTTGCTAGTATTATAGCCTCCAGATTGAATCGTTGCCTGCAGGGTCTGATCCATCTGGATCAGACTGGCTTTATGACCTCTAGAAATTCGTCGCGGAATATACGTAAGGTTTCTACGTTTTTAGATTTTATGTCGAATTTGCTACCAGAGTCTAGTAATGACGAAATTCGTGATTCAGCAGTCTTAACCCTTGACGCAGTCAAGGCTTTTGACTCTATTGTCTGGGAGCATTTATTCTGCTCACTGCAGAAATTCGGCTTTTCTGGTAACTTTAAGCTCTTCATTCATAAACTTTATTGCAAACCGATTTCCTATCTTTTGGTTAATGGGATACGTTCACAGGGGATTGTTTTACAGCGTGGCACCAGGCAGGGGTGTCCATTATCCCCCCTCTTGTTTAACTCGGCCTTAGAACCCTTAGCAGTTAGATTCCGTGAGGTTTTAATAGGTATTTCTCTGGGTCTCCACCGTTTAAAAACTCTCCTCTATGCGGATGATATGTTGATTTTTGTAGATAAGCCCTTGCAATCGATCCCAGTTATTCTCCAACTCCTAGCACAGTTTAGTTCCTTTTCCGGCTACCGGGTGAACTTGGAGAAGAGTGAACTCATGTACTTGGGTAATAACTCACTTTGCCCGGGAAAATTCCCTTTTAAAGTGGTTAACGCAATTAATTATCTCGGACTGGAGTTGCACAAAAATCCGAAATTATGGTATAGTGCGAATGTTGTCCCTTTGCTGAAAAAAATTAAAATAGATCTTCAATTATGGGCTTCATTTCCCTTATCAATTTCGGCAAAGGTAAATCTAATAAAAACGATTGTTTTTCCCCGTCTTCTGTATGTGCTTCAGAATCTGCCACTCTTCATCTCCAATGCAGATATGAGGAATTTATATAGTTGTTTTTCCAAATTTATATGGAAAGATAAGAGACCCAGGATAGCATTAGCTAAGCTTATGCAGAAATCAAACTGCGCCGGGTTCGCCTTGCCCGATGTTAGGCTTTATAACACAGCGGCGCTGGTGAAGTTCGCCTTGGATTGGGTAGCGGATTCCGACAGGTTAGCAGTTAGTCAAGAGGAAGCCTTTTATACCCGCCCATTTGCGCTTAAAGCACTGTTACATTGTAATACAAAACAGTTGCCCTCTAACATTAGTAGAATGATATCTTTTAAAAATGTCGTAGTTGCGTGGCGGAAGTTTTGTATGTGTCTCGGAGTAGATCCCTCTGTCTCAGAATACCTTCCGATTCAGGGTAATCCGAACTTCATCCCGGGCTTATATCATAAGGTGTTTAAAGTATGGGGAAATAAAGGCTTGTTGTGGGTTAAGCAATTATTAGGGCCCGATAATCTGATTCAGTCCGCTGAGTCTTTGTTTCAAACTTATGATCTTCCAAGGTCCGATTTATTTGCCTACTTTCAGATTCGCCATTTTATGCGTGAACAAAGCTGGGAGAATAGTGTGCCACTAGAATGGTCCCTCATTAGAGCTGTAATTAAGAAATTTAATACGGGAAGCTCCTCTATCTCTTTAATGTATGATATGATGCTTTCTAAACAAAGTGATAAGTATCTGCAGAATATAAGTAATTGGTTGCTTCCGGTTATCACTGATGTTTCCGAGGAGAGGATCATTCAGAGTTGCAATAGGGCGTATAAATGTAGGGTCTCGATGTCCTGGAAGGAATCGCACACGAAGCTTTTGAATAATTTTTATTTGCATCCCCTGAAATTACAAAAATTTTCTCATATTGGAACAAATAACTGTCCCAGATGCTCAAATTCTAGGGCTGACTTATTTCATATGTTTTGGTCCTGTCCCAAAATTAATCAATTGTGGAGTAAATTGGGTCACTGGTTTAATACATTGTATGGGGTAAATTGTGTTCTCACACTTCAAGATGTGATTTTATTGATCACAGAAACACATAGAAACTTGGGGTCATTAACTCGTATTCTGAATACGATTATCTTAGCCGTGCGTCATCTTGTCTTATTAAATTGGAAATCGAGGAGAGCACCGAGCCTTGAGAGGTCTTTTAAAGAAATCCAAGGTCAAATTATATTTGAGTCATATCATTTACTGGAAGCATCTGAGAAGAGAACCAAGGAGTTCTTGCAGGGATGGTTACCAATTATCTTGTCTTATCCGCTTCGGATACAAAGGCAGATTCTTGCCCCGGTGCGATCATCGGTTTGCTTTGCTGAATTAGTGTTATTGGGGAAATTCCCGGCATCCTGGTTAGTTTCGGCGGCATAATTGGGTGTACATTTGTAGTTGTATTCTGGCTGAGGAGAGGGTGCAAGGTATTATCTTGTATGATGGGCATGCGGAGGGGGGCTGTGGGGTTTTTTTTTTTTTTTTTTTTTGTTATTGCAGATGTATTTTTTATCTTTAGGGAAGGCAAATAAGAAGGCAGGGGAAGGGTAAAGGAATAAGAGGGAGAAAAAAGTCAAAAAAAGTTAAGCTGTTGATATTTATTGTAACGGTATATGTATTATTTGGTGATATAGAATGAACATGTTTTTTGATTTAAGATATACCAGAAAATGGCGCCTCTACTATTGAATGTTTTGGTGCACTGCTTTTGTATTATTGTGTTTTCTTTGTTTTTTTTTTGTTGTTTTTTTTTTTGTTTTTTTTTTTATCTGTACACTTCTGCTCTGTTTCTTTTTTGTATAATAGAATTGATAAATCAATAAAAAGAATTATAAAAAAAAAAAAAAAAAAAAGAATGAGCACTGGTATGCTAGTACCCTTGAGAAGGTGCCTCCATTCCTTGAGTGCCAAAATTATGGCCAGCAATTCCCTGTCACCAATTTCCTAATTGCACTCCGACGGATACAATTTCTTAGAGAAGAAACCGCATGGATGCAAGGAACCGTCAGGCGTAGGACATTGAGACAAGAGGGCACCTACTCCAGTCTCAGACGCAGCTACCTCAAGAACGAAAGGTAGGACAGGGTTAGGATGAGCCAGAACTGGAGCTACAGCAAAGGCAGTCTTAAGACTCTTAAAAGCCTTATTGGCAGTAGGTGACCAATGGAGTGGATCATTCTCCTAAGGGTCATGTCAGTGGTTTGACCAAGGAAGAAAAGTTTTTAATAAACTTCCTATAGTAATTGGCAAAGCCCAAAAAATGTTGAATAGAGCAAAGACCAACTGGGCGAGGCCACTGCAGGACTGCACAACTTGTCAGGATCCATGAAGAACCCTGCAATGGAGATTACATAACCTAGAAAGGTTACTTGAGTCTGATGGGACTCACATTTCTCGAGTTTACAAAACAGTCTGTTCTCACGTAGTCTCTGAAGTACCCTTGTAACATCAGAACGATGAGCCTCAAGAGTGGGTGAGTGTATGAGGATATCATCTAAGTACACCACAACACACTGTTGTTGCACTGTCTTGTAGGACATCATTAATAAATGCCTGGAAAACAGCTGGAGCATTACATAGGCCAAAGGGCATTACAAGATACTCATAATGCCCGCTCCTGGTGTTAAATGCTGTTTTCCATTCGTAGCCCTCTCAAATCAAGTTTAGAAAAGACCGTAGGTCCCTTGAGGCAGTCAAAGAGTTCCGTAATGAGCGGAATAGGGTAAGCATTCTTAATGGTAAGACGATTAAGACCCCTATAATCGATGCATGGTCTTAACTCGCCACCCTTTTTATTCATGAAGAAGAAGCCAACCCCTGCAAGAGAGCAGGATTTGCGAATGATCCCCCGTGACAGAGCATCGGCAACATACTCCTCCATTGCACAATTCTCTGCAACCGATAGAGTGTAAACCCTGCCCCGAGAAGGAATGGCTCCGGGTTGCAGGTCTATGACACAATAGTAAGACCGGTGAGGAGGCAACGTACCAGCATGCACCTTGTCAAAAACATCTTGGAACTCTCGGTACTCCTCAGGCAATTGAGATACTGAAGAAGTGCACAGGACTTTGACTGGTTTCCTTAGACAAGTGGAAATACATTGCAGAGACCACAACAAAATTTCTGACCTACGCCAGTCGAGACTGGGATTGTGCTTTTGGAGCCAGGGATAACCCAGAACAACCGGAAAATGCGGAAAGTTAATCACCTGGAATTAGAGGGTTTCAAAATGGAGAGCCCCAACTGCTATGGATAATGGAGTGGTTTCGTGAGTAACGAGTGCAGGCTAAAGAGGCCTGCCATCAATGGCCTCAATAGCAAGCGGAACAGACCGAGGCAATACAGGAATGGAGAGCTGTGAAACAAAAGCACTGTCAATGAAATAGCCCACAGCACCGGAGTCAACAAGAGCCTGGGTGACTATGGAGGAGTCCACCCAGGAAAGGACAACCATGACCAAAGTTTTCTCCTTTAGCGGTTGGGGACGAGGGTAAACCACCCAAGGTCTGCCCCTGACAGGACCCTAGTTGCGAGCGTTTAACCGGCCGTGTAGGGCAAAACTTTAAAAGGTGGCCCTGTAACCCGCAATAGAGGCAAAGCCCCTCCCTCCTCCTAAAGGCCCTCTCTGCATACGGAACTCAATGGCATACTGAGTAACAGATCTCGTACCTTGCTGAATGGACATGAGTCATTTGACAGCAGAGGTGGAGCGAGCCGGAAGATCAAATACCCTTTGAAAGGAGGCCACAAATTCAGGGTAATTAGAAATCACAGGTTTATTAGTCTCCCACAAGGGATTAGCCCAGGCAAGGGCCATGTCAGAGAGTAAAGAGATGAGAAATCCCACCTTAGCTCTGTCAGAGGGAAACGCCTGAGGTAACATCTCAAAGTTAATGCCCACCTGGTTCAAAAACCCTCTGCACTGATTCTGATCGCCTCCATAACGCAGCCAGAATCAGGAACAAGGAGAACAGCAAGATCAGGAAAAAGCCAGGAATCAGGAACCAGAAGAGACATCAGACTAGCGAGGTAATAAACAGGAACTGGAACACAGTAACTCGCAAACAGGTCTGAGGCAACGCAAGGGAAAAGCATACTGAACAGAGGCTCTTTAAATAATAAGTGATGATGTACAACACTCTGGCCATAAGAGGGTGTGCAGGAAATTAGCAGCATCACACACTCTGAACCAGATTCAGCAAGAAAGGTGAGTAAAATGGCTGCCAACAGCACATGACAAACAAATCAGGGAATAAACCCTGACACCTCTATAACATATGAGGTATATTTCCCGCCACTAGGAGGAGATCAAGAACCCACACAAGAGCTTTAAAACCCTCCCATCTAACATCTGTCTCTTAGTTTTACGTATAGCCGAGTAGAGAATAGGAAAGAAATGTAGGAAAGGCAAAGCATGGTCTATAGCGGTGTCATTAAAAAAGTCTCCCAAAAATTACAATGGGCGGAGCTCGTTGACTATAATAATTCTGAAAGAAAAGAATTTATCAGGTAAGCATAAATTTTGTTTTCTTTCGTAAAATGATGGTGGTCCACAGTCCTCCATAACATATGGGATTAATATCCAAGCTGATGATTTTTGTTACAGAAAGGGTGGAAAATTTTTCTGGCAGTTCTTATTTAGCTGACACTGTGGCCTGATGGACTTTCCTACGAAAAGCTGCTTACAATAAACTCTGCAAAAAGTATGCAGATAAGACATGTTGCAGTTTTGCAAATCTGCTCTAAAGATGAATAATCTTTCAAAAACCCACAATGTTTCAATTGCTCTTAAAGAAAGAGCTGTAATACTCTTAGAAAGGTGACCTTCCTACAGTCAAGAAAGGCTTGATCCCTTTTTATGATTTAAGAGACGAATGCTACCTTAGTAGCTTTCTGCCCCTTACTGGATTTAGTAGTGAAAAACAAACAAACTAGAAGTTTTTCTAGAATCTTATGTTGCTTGGAGATAGAACTTCAAAGTGTTTACTAGAATCAGATTATGTAATATCCGCTACCTAGAGTTAGCAGGATCTGAACACAATGAAGGAACAACCATCTCTTGATTGGTATTTTCCTTAGGAAGACAATCATAATTAGTACAAAGTATAGCCTTTACCTTGTGAATAGTGAGAAATGTATAATCACAAAACAAGGTTAACAATGTAAATAAAAAGAGTACTTTCCCAGATAATAGTCAATATCAATGGAATGCAATGCTTAAAGAAAATAACCTTGTAATACAGAGAAAAGTAAGCTCAGATCCCAGGGTGGAGAAATAGGTTGCATCAGTAGTCTAATTCAGTAGTCTAATTCTAACTAACGCCTGATCAAAAGTCTTAACTCAGGAAGTTTAGGCAACTACCTATGAAAAAGAGATAAAGCAGAAAATAGTGGACAAACCCTTGCCAAGGGCATCCTGGAAAAACTGAAAGATTTTAGGAATTTTAAAGGATACCAAAAAAAACCTCTGGAATAACACCACTTAAAATATGTATTTCAATCTTGTGTTAAATCTCTTGTGTTACAGGCTTTCAAAGATTCAATGACCTAATCAAATAAACTCTATGTTCCAAAGCTAGGCGTTTAAAATTAGAGATTTGAGATCTTGATAGAAAAGAGAACCTTGAGGAAAAAGAATCTGTCACAGAGGGAAAAAAAGCCATGAAAAGCTAAAGTCCACATACTAAGTCCTGTGGCGCCAGGCTGGAGCAACTAAAATTACTGACGTTGACTCCTGTTTGATCCAAGAAATGACTCATGGAATAAAAACAAACAAAGGAAACAGGTATGCTACATTAAAGTCCTATGGACATACCAAGGTGACTAATATGTGAGCCTTAGGATCTTTTGATCTAGCACAATAGCTTGGAAGTGTGAGATTTAAGTGAGAGGCTATTAGATCTTGGATCAATTAGTGATCAAAAAATCCTATGGTAAAACCCCTCTCTTGAATGGACCAATCGATTGCTGGAATGATCCATACATGGGGCATCATGTACTAAGGCGTCAAAATCATCGTACTAAATGTATCGAATTTACCCACCGGCATTTGCACCTAGCATATTTAACTTTGTTACATGAATGTACTAAAAATCAATATGTAAGATATCACGTCTAATCTGTCTCGAAAACAATCGGATTATTGATAACTTTGAAGCTCCGCTCGGCGCAAAAGTATAAAGTTACTAGGCAGTCTACAGTCTATTGGTAGATTTCTTAACCAACGTGACCATATAGGTGTATTATTCGTCATACAAGCAGCAACATAAGCTGTTCACATATATAAGAACGTGTATTTCCCAGAAATCTTAAAAAACGTTTTTATTCCTTTCAATTTTTACTGTGAGAAGAAAGTTGATATTGCTTCCTCCGGAGATTCTGGTACTTAGAAGAAGACTCACAACCCAAACTTCTCCCATCAACAGAATGTTGTACTTGTTGATCTCGTACTTGATTACTAAGAAAATATATACGGTAATCGAGTCAAGCAAACCCCCGGTTCCCGAAAAAAATCTATTTGGCAAAAAATGTGTGATGCTGTGAGTGCTCAAGGACCCCCCCCCAGAAAGCAGACACACAGAAAAACACAGGTACACACACATACAAACACTCAGACACACTTAAAAACATACTCAGATGCACACACAAACACTCAGAAACACACTCAGACACACACACAAAAACACACACACAAAAACACTGAGACACACACAAAAACACTGAGACACACACACACACACACACAAAAACTCAGACACACACATACAAAATATGTAAACTGCACTGCATTAATTATAAAGCTCATGCCTAGAGCTGCTCCCTGGCTCAGCAGAGCATCAAATGAAAGATAAACAGAGCACTCTAAAATAAATCATTGAAGAAAAGGTTTAGGTGCGCAAACTATGAAAATTCTGCTCTCTGACTCTGTTCCAAGTCTGTCAGTGCACAGCCCCGGGCTGCGTGCCTACCGCTTCTTATGGCCAATCACCTCTGCACTCTGCCCACCCCCAGACCCCTGCCCACCCACCCTCCTACCTGTTCAGTGTGCACTTAGTGTACCGTAACCGTAAAGGTCTGGTGGGCATCATACGTGGCTCCTTCACTTTAGAGACAGTGTCAAACAGTCATGCGGTCAGGTGCCAGGCATCCCCTCACGATTTCCCAGTTCCCGTTTAGAGAGACAGCACAGCAGTGAGTGACTCCACTGCTCCACATGTCACTGAGCAGTGAGAACAGATAGGCAGGCAGGTTTAGGCTAGCAGCGCAACTTTGCAAGCCCCACGGCACGCCCACAACATTCATAGAGAAATTGGGCAGGGGAGAAGCAAAGTACAAACAAGCAAAAGCAGCCAGGAAAACTATTTGTTGAAAATGCAGCACTGGCTCAAGGGGCAAAAAAATTGTGTGTCTACAACTTCCCCAGTCCCACTAATGTTCACAAATGCCAGCCCCTCTAATAAAAAAAAATATATGCATCTCAACATTGTATTTCTTTGAATTTTTTTTTTTGGTATCACCCCCTGGAGGGTGTCACCCAGGTGGGGCCCGCACCCCCCGCACCCCCCTAGTGATGCCACTGTTTCACTGAGAATTCAGGTGAGACAAGATCAGCTAACTCTCTTGGATTCTGCCTACAAGCACCTGAAGCCTTAGGAACAACCAAGTCGAGTGTTTTTACTGAGTGGGAGCCGCGATACATAACTCCTGTATAACGCTGCCCTGATCCTGGGAAGCATTGAACTATTATCACTGCCCTATGACTCCTTCCTAGTGGATCTAGACAATAAATCAGAGTTCTGGTACATAGGCCACAGACAAGCGCATAAGAAATCTCACTTTAATTTGGTGTGAACGGCCATTTCTGACCCGCATGTATATGTGCTTCTAATCTACAGTACCTGAACATAGGGAACTATAACTTCCGATACCAGGATTGGGGCTTCAGAACCACCACTATCTACATTGCATCTACTAATTGGGTCACAGCACTGTATTCTGATGGAACATGTGGATGAACCCTCCTACATGTTTCATAAGGCCACGCACCAATATGGTAACGCTCAGGAGTCCATTGACAGATGGGAAAGTCTTATCCTGCTACGCATAGACAAATCCTTTGACAACCTCAAGCAGAGCCTTATCAAAGTCTGGGAACACGCAACCCTATTGCCACAAAATACCCCAGCTATGCCAAGCCAGGGAGATCATAAGAACCTGCCGGGAGCCGAAAATGCCTTCCCCGGGAGTGCAGGAGGTGAGGACAACTGCCGGGAATCATTGTGCACAGTCCCTGACCTGCCCTGCCCTAGAGTCTGGAGCCTTACATCTGAGTCGGTTCTCTCCAGATCACTAGAGGCCAATCCACTTATAGACGTAAGAGTTTGCAAGAGTAAACCCGCAGCCCCCAAACTGGAGGTCAGTAGCAGAAGCCCTAAGAAGCGGTCACCAATGTTTTTTACCCTACCCAGAGACACTGAGAAACTGCTTAGTTCCCAAGCAGAGGGCACGGTCCCCCCATTACTATCTTCACTGCGGGCAACTAGGCAGTGTTTTGGACCTATGACCATTATCACCTTATTTACTATAGAATCGCATAGGTCCGGTATTGGTTAAAAACAGACTATTTACATCATTTACATTGTATGATTAAGAACTCATGCCCTCATTACTACGGAACTTTGTGTAATTGTTGTGTTTACTTTCTTCTTTTCAGCGGTTGGTAGAATTCTAATGTTATAACAGAGGTGGCAGCCACATCTCTATAATTCATTCATTTATGTTCCTTTTTAAAATTTCTAGGTCTATATGATGCCTAGTGTTTATAAGAACTAGAAGCTTATATGTATATTTGAATGTTTTTCTATCCTAGCCATTACTATTTCCTATGTAATTTGTATCCTCACTGAAGGGATCTGTAAACCCCTAACATTACATATGTGCTTACCGTAATTAATTTACTCCCCTTATACTTCTCTTAAAGTTCCTCCTGTTTGCATGACCCCTAAAGACTATCCACATGGGACATATAACTAGAGAGCCCACATATTTTCCTTTGCTTTGCAAGCAAAACAATCACTATCTACACCAACACTTAATAGACATTTAGTTTTTCCACTTAACTAGAATCTGCTGGGTATCTTTCCTCCATAACGACATAAGTAATTCCAACGTGGGGCTGCCGGCGGCCGGGGCAGTATCCTGCCTATTGAAAGTTAAGGAAGAATCACCAGATATCATTTATAACTACTTCTATTATTGAGCGGCTTTGGTCCGCTGTCTTACCTAAATATTTTTATGGCCCAAGAGTGGCCTCATAAATAACTATCATCTGAAATCAGTTTAATACACCAGACGGTCCATAAGCAACCTGAACAGTAGTTACTCCAGAGCTATTTAATAGAAAAAGAGGTTTCAAGTTCATTAATACAACTTTATTGCTAACATTCTAGCTACTTATTGTTTTTCAAAATAGGATCCATTAGACTTCCAGTGTATAAGCAGATACCTTCATATTGTCATATTCAAAGTTTGTATTTGTTGGCATTTCAATGACAGTAGGAGCATATGATATATACCCTCTTAGCTCCCGCATTAATTCGCACTTAAGGTATCTCAATTTGTACTTTTATTGTTCTTGGTCTGAAAATAATTTGTAATCCTGTTATTTATGCAAGAAGTTGTATTCTGTTTGTGGTATTGGTATAAAAACCTCAATAAAAAAGTTTTATACAAAAAAAAAAAAATACTTATTTTATAGGTGTGTCTGCTCAATCGTCCACTTCAGCCTCTCTCAACGCTCCATCTACCTCCATAGGACCTGAACCACGAACCACACCATCAAATGGAAAGTTTACAGATGAGACAACATCAACAACATGGGCAATATATACGGTCTACAACAAATACCAGCCATAACCTATCATCTGCTGATACCGTCCCAGATGTACAGAGCAGTACACCAGACACAGCGGTTGGAAGAAGCACAGGTATATTTTTTTAATTCATTTATATAGCTTATACAATTGTTAAAAGGAACAATATTAATTTTAATGTATTTATTAATTTATTTTTTTTAACAGCGGATGTTGGACGTCTTTTCAGATCTATGGTCATGGATTCAGCACCTTTTTTTGATGGTAAATATGTTTCTATAATATAACTCTAATGAATAATTTATAATCAGTTTCTTATTTAAAGATTGACTATCCTTCCATATATTGAAAATGTGTTTTTGTTTCTCCAAGAAGATGTAAGTAATAATAATGTTTTAATTTCAGTTGTTCATAATTTATGTAGTTGTTAATTATCTTTTTTCAAATAGGGCACGTAATTATCACTGAAATGAAAATTTTACTTTTATCAACCAATGCACTTATTTCGCTTGGTATTCCTATTTTTAAGTTAAACATAGGAAGTTTCACATGAGAATTTCAAAGGCCGCCACTTGTCACATGCTTTTTTATTTTATTTTCAAAACACGGGAGAGCTTGTTCATGTAGGCCATACAGATAACATTGTGAACACGCCCATGTATTGTGGCATACACTGCGCCAATTTTCTAAATTTAAAGTCAATAGATAGCAAATAAAATGTCATGTGATCATAGGACAGACATCAGAAGCTTAGATACAATTGCATTGAATATGTAATAATTTTTTTTTTCTTAGAAAACTTTTGGTTATGCGAAAATGTGGAATGGTTAAAGGGACAATATACACCAATTTTCATGTAACTTCATGTAATAGACATTACTATACATAATAATATGCACAGATACTGATATAAAAATCCAGTATAAAACAGTGTAAAAAAAGGAGCGTGCGGGCGTTCTGAATGGCCGCACCAGCCTAAAGCTCCTGCTGCAGTGGAGACGGAACTCTCCCGTGGGCCATCTATTAACCTCAACAGTGCCCTAAAATTGATACCCAGAGCGTTGGGAAGGACTAGAGAATGTAGTGCTATCACTTACTGGTCCCGGTGTGGACTACAGACCTCACACTCTGACAACGACATGGGCCGCGGCTGAAGCCTCTCTCGAGTAAACGCAAGGACAGAGTCCCGAGACCACATTTCAGCCCAAGCTCACCTAATCACCTGCAAAGGACACAGCACCTTCACGGACTGCCCAGAGACCGACACGCTGTAACACCCGCTCACTACGGACTTTTACACAGATCCGGTAAGCTGCATCTTTTACAGCACTCACATGGCAGTCGCCATTTTTAATGGGGCATGATAGCAGAGACCTCACAACACAGTGAAGGAACCACACACCACCCCAAACACCGATAGCATTACTCATTTCCTCATGAGAAGCATTTATCTAGACAAATTCACAATACAGCACTAAAGGCACTACTTATTTTATTATGCAAAGAGAACAAACTGTATGATGGTACAGGTCTGATTTACTCCATTTTGCTAGAGACGCACAGGCTCACTATCACGCTACCTGACAAGCATAACAGAAAGAGGTGAAAGGGGTAAAAAGAAAAGCAGAGACAAAAGTTTATTTCAAGTGCAAATCTATCTTAACCATGTCGCAGCGCAGGGTCACAAAACCTGACAAGGCCTTAAAATCCACATCTACATCGGGAGCTGTAAACTCCTTTTTCAAAAAGACAGATAGCACAAAAAAGAAAAATGATATGCCACAGGCCTCTAGCGAAGATGAAGATTTATGTGAAAGCCCACACGCTCAAGAGCCCTTGACATCACCTTCTAACCCACATTTACATCTTAAAGAAGCACCTGTAACATTAAAAGCTATGGAGGACTTAATTGACCAGGTGAAATTATGCATAAAAGCGGAGTGTGCAGACCTAAAAAGGGACATTAATGAGCTTGGATTTAGAGTGGAGACATTGGAAGATGATAGGGAAGAAATTACTAAGGAAATGGCAGAAATGTCACACTCCATAGAGGCCCAGCAATCACAAATCCTTGATTTAGAAAATAAGCTTGATGATGTCGAAAATAGGGCACGCAGAAATAACCTCCGAATACGCGGAATCCCTGAATCAATCAAAGGTGAAGATATTTCAGAATACTTACAAAACCTGTTTCAATCTCTGGCAATTTCTAACCAACGTGTGATTGAACCCATACCTTTGGAGAGAGCACATAGATCTCTGCGGCCGAAGCCAAACGATAATCAACCTCCAAGGGACATTATAATCTGTTTCCTGAGCTATAAGGACAGAGAGAAAATTCTACAATTGTCTAGAACACAACCACATTTCTCTTATATGGGTGCAAAGGTCCAAATCTTTCAGGACTTGTCCACTAGAACGCTGCAACTCAGAAAGGGATTTACCATCCTTACCTCCCACCTAAGAACTCTACAGATCCCTTACAGATGGGGATTTCCCGTATCGCTGCAAATTATTAAAAATGGAAAACGTCATGAGTGCAGCTCCCCAGATAAAATTGAAGATTTTTGTAGACTGCTGGACATTCCTATTCCAGAAACCACCACTCCTCAGCCCGAGACACGCAAACTACCACAACCAAAACCTCTGAGACGTCTCTGGTCCGAAATAGTTGACAAGAAAAACAGGAAAAAGATATGCCCAGATCCCTCCACCTCAATGGATAACACATGAGCGAATCTACCCTTGCTTTGAAGTCCTATCAGTAATTCGGATTCAAGTTAACACTGAATCTTAGTTGTGCAACCGTGCACCAGTTATGGAAGTTATATTTGTGCTATCTCTCATTCCTTCTTGTTTGCCTGAAGGATTACAGAATGAAGAACTGACCGAATGTGTCCCCCCCACAGCGGACACGATCAGCCTTGACCTGGACTAACTACAAGTACCCTGAGGTCGTGAGTATAAGTAGTTAGATGCCATGATGGGACACTGTTGAATGACTATATAATGAGCTATTTCTCATCTTGTTTGTCTATGAGCTCATCTACCTCAGACTTTTACTATATATTTGTTTTTTCGTTTTTTCATTTTGCTTTTTTTTATGCCTATGTAACAGCGTGGGTAACATGTTAAGAGATGTGTAATATACTGTGATGCGCCCTCTTACAGGGCATCGGTTCATGTTGATGTCTTTGTTCTTATGTCTTTCACCCTCGGCCTATCGGGGGAGTTCCGTCATACTGTACTCATCCCCCTACTCAATCCTTCTACTTTATTCCCTAATTGTTTCTACCACCTATCTTTTTCTCACTTGCCTACCCCCCTTCCCACCTTTCCTTTTTTCTTTCTTTCCTCCTTTCTCACTTTTCCCCTCCCCCCTTACAGTTCAAGGAGTACCTGTTACAAGTTTTCATTTGTTGAAATAGTTATACCATACAAGTGTACTAGATAGTGAAGTATTTATCAGAGTGTATATTATAACAGGGTTGGTTTACTTCATATTTGTTGTGGAAAACAAAAGCACACCTCCATAAACTTAGACGTTAACGCTAAGGGTCAAATGCCTGAACAAAACCAGCCTAGTCAATTTCGGTTAGCCACACAAAATGTTAAGGGTTTCCTGTCCCCTCAAAAACGCTCTATAGCATTTCACGACTTCCACCGGAAGAAAGTTGACATTATTATGACACAAGAGACTCACTTTAAAAAGACTAACGAGCCCAGACTTTCGCAGTTATATTATGATCAGCATTTTCTAAGTTCTGGCCTGACGAAACATAATGGCGTATGTATCTCTTTCAAGAAGGGTACCCCATTCACCCTACTAGACAAGTACGCTGACGCAGAGGGACGGATTTTAATTCTGACAGGTCTTTACTTTGGTAGACCCATTACACTAGCAAATATATATGCACCTATCCGCCCCAGATCTTCATTTTTCCGCAAGGTCATCAATCATATTTTAGATATCTCAAAAGGCCCAGTTTTCCTAGGTGGAGACTTTAACTTTCCAATCAACCCCTCACTAGACACCTCCACAGGCCGCTCCTATATGCAAAATTCGCAGATAAAAGCTAACTGGCAGGCTATACGTAATATACCCATGTTTGACACCTGGAGAGTGACACACCCAACTACAAAAGACTTTACATTTTTCTCTAATCCACAACGCTCATACACACGCCTTGATTATATATTATGCGAACAACGAACACTACCCTCACTATACAGCTCTAGACTTTTTCACACTGCCTGGTCAGATCATAGTATGGTGTGTACAAATTTTTTATGGTCGGCTAAACCACAATTTTTGCAACACTGGAGACTAAGTGACCAGATTTTCTTAGATCCATTGATCACAACTGATATAGAAGAAAAGACAACTGAGTTTTTCACTTTCAATACCCCCTCAGCCACCTCAGCAACCAATAATTGGGAAGCATATAAATGTTATATAAGGGGGGTGATAATGGGGCACACGCATAGACAACGTAAGCAAAGAGAGAGCCAACTTAATTCATTAACCTCCAACTTTAACAAATGTGAAAACGACCTAAAACAGAACCCTCAATCTCAACTTCTCCTACAGAAATCTCAACAGGCCAGGGAAGACCTACACCACCACCTAATTAAACATGCGCATATGAGAGCCATAGCCTCCGAATCAAAATTCTTTGTTGAAAGTAATAAAACTGGACGCCTTCTTGCTAGATCCCTGAAAAAGAAACGCTACAAAACCTTTATAGATAAAATTACAGGCCCAGATGGTACCACATTCACCACAAACACTGACATTGTCAACCAATTTGCAAAATACTACTCCTCATTATATAACCTCCCCTCCCTTGACATGGAAACTAAACTAGCTAAGATTAATAGTTACTTAACTAATATTCAGCTTCCTACATTACTTCAGGAAGACTGCGAAGCACTGGATGATGGATTCACTATTCAGGAACTTATGTTGGCAATTAAAAGCCTCCCCCAGGGCAAAGCCCCGGGACCTGACAGTTTTACGCCCAAATTCTATCATCAGTTTAAAACCCTACTAGGCCCCCACTTGTTGAGCATGTACCAATCATTAGATGAAGAAGGTCAGCTAACCCCAAATCTCCTAGAAGCCACTATTTCTGTTATCCCTAAGCCAAATAAACCTGCTGATAAAGTAGCCAACTATCGCCCTATCTCCTTAATAAACATTGATATTAAGTTATATGCTAAACTAATTGCCACGAGACTTAACAAATATTTACCTTCCTTAGTGCACTCTGATCAAGTGGGATTTATCCCACGTAGGGAGGCTAAAGATAATACCATTCGAGTTCTGCACACTTTGTTTACCGCTTCATCTACCAAAATGCCCCTGATCTTGCTATCTACAGATGCGGAGAAGGCCTTCGACAGGGTGGACTGGGACTTTCTCTGGTCCATCCTGTCGAGGTTTGGATTCTCGCAGAAATTAATTACTCGCATTAAAGTACTCTATTCTGCCCCCTCAGCGCGCGTTAACGCAAACAATACACTCTCACAAAAAATCCACATAAATAATGGCACACGTCAGGGATGTCCCCTATACCCTCTCCTATTCGCTCTGGCGGTGGAGGCATTGGCGGCGCGAATTAGAAGCAATCCCCTAGTTCACGGAGTCACTTTTGGAGAGATTTGCCAGAAATGTCTTTTATATGCTGATGACATTATATTTACAATAAGCTCTCCACTTTCCTCTATCCCCACTATACTCAGAGAACTAGAAAGTTATAAATTGGTTTCCAACTTCTCCATCAACATGGAAAAGTCAATGATATTACCCTTGCATCTCGCAGAGGACGAAATACAGTATATAACAAATAACACCTCATTCCAGATAACTAGCAAAATTAGGTACCTAGGGATAGACATATCTCCTAACCACACGGAATTGTTTCATCTTAATTATATACCTCTCCAAATAGAAACTAATAAATCCCTAGAGCATTGGAGTAAACAAGGCCACCTTTCCTGGGCCGGACGTATTAATACGATAAAAATGAACCTCCTTCCTAAATATCTATATTTGTTCCAGGTCCTCCCATTAGATCTCCCCACTCAATACTTAATGAAACAACAAAAAATGTTCGACTTATTTATATGGGATCGCAAAAGAGCCAGGGTGGCCAGGAACACCCTGTTTTTAAAGAGAGAAGATGGAGGATTGGGATCCCCAAACCTGATGTATTATTATAAAGCTGCACATATGGCTCGCATAGTTGCATGGAAACATTCCCCCCTAGAGAAACCCTGGATACAAATAGAAACATCTCTGGTGGGTGGCCTGAACCTGGGCGACCAGTGCTGGATCCCACACAGAAATAGACCACCAGAAATTTGGGGAAATTACTATATAGCTTCTACCCTTAAAATATGGGATAAAACTCTAACTGAAGAGAATCAGATCTCGACTCCCATTTCCCCTCTATCCCCTGTGCTCAATAACCCCTTATTACTACAGGCACACACTTTTCCCTCACCACGTCTTGATGGTAAACCTACTAACATACCAACACACTTGATACTCCAAAATGGACTTATTAGATCCCAAGCTGATATCCATCAACTCCTAGGGGCCCCTTTCCACCTTTGGTTCCCATACTTTCAAATTAGACATGCTATTCATAATAGTGCCCATACGGCTAATCTTGTCAGACCTCTTACCCCCTTTGAAACGCTGTGCACAACTACCACAGTCACTAAATCCCATGTGTCCATCATATATAAACTTCTCAGAGGAACTTTCCCTAGTAAAAAACCCACTTACATCATAAAATGGGAAAAAGAATTAAACATAGTATTCACAGACACCCAGTGGCAGCGGATTTTTTTAGAGACCAAAAAATCCTCCCTCTCAATGGTAATGGTGGAAACAAACTACAAACTTCTTTCGAGGTGGTATCTGACCCCCCACCGCTTACGTAGCATTTTTCCTAATTCGTCCTCACTTTGTTGGAGACACTGTGGGGGGGTGGGTACTCTTTCGCACATTTGGTGGTCCTGTCCATGCCTCCGATCTTATTGGGACAGCATAAATAAACATATTGACAGGGTGCTGGGTAGATCTGTAGTGCTCACACCTAGTCTGATACTGCTAAGTGATATCCCTAAAATTCCATGTGTATATAGAAAGAAATTATTACAATGTATGCTTAGCTGCGCCAGGCGCCTGATTCCTAGGTTCTGGAAGAAAACTGCTGTCCCCTCATACAATATGTGGGTAAAGGAGGTGAGCCACGTGCTTGAATTGGAAAAAGTATATTATGCATATAAGAGAAAACAGGATGCTATTGTAGATATAATTTTTATTTGGGAACAGCAGACCACCTAAAACCTGAAAATAAGCAGAGATATACCCGAAAACTGTTAATACAAGCAATTATGACTGGTATGTGTGTTTTAACATAATATGTTTAATACCTCTTCACTTGGCCTAATAAATCTTGAAATAGAGTGCTTTGAATAGATATCATAAAATGTTATATGACCCTAATGTATATGCTATTGAATACATGAGCAATGTTTGTACGCTTGGCATTACACTCTTGTACACTTGTTATATGTGATTTTCAGTTTGATCTTGTTTTGAAAATAATAAAAATTACTTGATGGAAAACAGTGTAAAAAATTACTTAGAAACTCACAGTTTAGCGCTAATAAAACTGTTACCTGGAAAAACCCCTAAGAGTGGGTGTATAGCCAAAAAGAAAATAAAACAAAAACACTCTCCCCCCTCTTCCTTCCTCTGCATATGAAAATAATCTTTACCCAAACAGGAGCAAGCTGAAGTAGGTATACATCAGTATTTTTTTAAAAATTGGGGCTGGTTTAGGATTCTGAAAATCAACGCAATGTTATTTGAAAATAAGCTAAACTATACTTTAAAAAAAAAAAAAAATGTATATGCTATATAAATTGATCATCTAAAAAACATTTATGCAAAGAAAAATCGAGTGTATAAAGTCCCTTTAATAAAGTAATAGCTTTATTTTAAAAATTCAAAGTTTAATTTGTTGAATGTCCATTTAATCACATTTTCTGCACTCATTTTATTTTTCATGTTTCTAAATGATCAACTTATCTTTCTTCCATGAGTTATGTTTACAATATAGACATCTTTCGCCACCCAGAAATTTAGGTAATTTATTGTGTAACACATTGAAAATAACACAAGTATCCTCATGGTGACACATAAAGAATGTTGGATAGTAGTGTTTTTAAAAAAAGTGTTCTATAAAACCTAATCCTTAATTTATTTAAAATGTTTATTTTTCAGATATGCAAGAGGAGAATGATTCATCAAGAGAGGTCATTCTGAATCTGGTTCCAATTAGTGATCATAGTCAGAAGGGTAGATCAACAGACCTTGGAAGTGTAACTCCAGACCTATCCCAAATGGCACAAGATCAGGATTTTTATATTCACGAGCCACTAGATAACCCCTCAGATGAGGATGACAATCAGAATCCTACTGTGCATGTAGCTGGAGAGCAGAAAATTGAACAGATAGCACATGCACCTCCTCAACCTGTACCTCAACATCCGGCACCATTGGAAGATCCAGCTCTAGATGAAATGATTAATCTTGCCAGATAAACACTGAAACACCAAGACATGCTATACTCACAGAAATACACACACACACATATATATATATATATATATATATATATATATATGTGTATATATATGTTTATATATGGATAAATATATATCTAAAAATAAACTGAAATCACCCATAATGTCCTCTAGAAATAAAAATCAAGAAAAGAAAAGTAATAAATCCACTTTTGAAGCCCCTGAGGGTTTAGAAGAAAACACTACACTGAGCACGAGTAATGAAGATTTAGTTAGACAATTAAATGCACTCTTCTCTCCAAAATTTTATCTAATCCAAAACATTATAAATGAACTCTCTGATGAAGTTAAACACTTTGCAGCTAGAATCACTCATGTAGAACAGAGGGTTTCAGATATGGAGGATAGGGAGATACAAAGGGATCAAGTGTCACAAAATATGTCATTGCAACTAGAAGCAATCAAAGCAAAATTAGAAGATCTTGAAAACCGTACTAGACGGAATAATATCCGATTAATTTGCTTATCAGAAGGAATAACAGAAAGAGAGCTTAAAGAATTTGCAGAGGGCGAACTTATGAAAATACTGAAAATTGATAAGTCTGAACCCACAATTTTGGTGGAGAGAATTCACAGGATTGGCCCAATTAAAAAAACAGCAAATGGAGATTATATCAATAGAGCAGTTATTATGAAAATGTTAAATTTCCAAGATGAAATTAGGATGTTTAACGCGTATAGGAAATTAAACAATGAATTAATTTATAAAGGGAAAAAGCTACTAATATTCAATGACTACTCAATTGAAACTGCTAATAAGAGACGGATTATGGCACCTTACTGCACAACATTTATACAATTAGGATGGAAAGCTAGATTATTATACCCAGCAAAGATAAACATACAAACTAAAGAGGGAAATAAATTGTTCACAGATGAGGCAGAAGTAAAACTTTTCATAGAAAATACTAATAATGGAAGCAAAACAGCAGGAAAAGAGGGGAACTAGAGAGGGGGCTCCACAAACGATCTCAACTTGGTATTGGGATGGCCCATTCAAGGCTCACTTAAATGTAAAAATGATTTTAATTAATAGGGCTAAATGCCCTCGACCATATATAGCCCGATTTTTAAAGATACTCTCAAACAGAATAAAATGTCTTTTAAAATTATATCTTGGAATATAGGGGGAATTACGTCACCCATAAAAAGGAAATTCATATTAAAATATACTAAGAAACTAGATGCACAGATAATTTTCCTTCAAGAAACACATATAAAAAGCGTAGAAGCTGCTAAATTAAAGGGCGGATGGATTAAAGAAGCAATTTTCACTCCATGCAGTCAAAGGAAAAAGGGTGTAGCAATCTTATTTAGCAAGACACTAGAATATACTATTAATAATACCGTGCTAGACCAGGATGAGAGGTTTATTATCATATCAGTAAGGATTAAAGACAAAGAATATGTCCTTTGTAATGTATACGGCCCTAATAGTGAAGATCCAGGATTCTGGAGGAAGATAAGGGGCCAGCTGATGATATATGTAGATAAACAATTAATAATTGGAGGAGACTTTAACTTGACACCAAACCTAGTTCTAGATAGATGGAGAGAAATAGGGGAATCTAAAACAAGGGACACGAGAAATAAGGGGAACATGCGGGCTAAAAGGAAAAGGGAAAGTATAATGCTGAAAAATTTGAAAAAAGATTTAAACATACAGGATATCTGGAGAATAAGAAACCCAGATGGCAGAGAATTCACATGTCCCTCTAAGTCTAAATATTCATTTTCAAGAATAGACCTCTTTCTTGTCTCAGAAAGCTTGATCAAACAGGTTCAGGATTCCAAGATTGATCAAATTACATTATCGGATCACGCACCTATTAGCACCACTTTTAATGCTAATTTTACAAAACAATCAGGGTCATTTTTTCCCCCAAAATATTTATTGAATAACTCTAAATTTATAAGTTTCTTAAAAGAGAAATGGATAGAATACAAAAGATTTAATAAAAACTATTGGAATAAAACTAATATCTATTGGGACACAGCTAAGGCAGTGCTTAGAGGCGAGATCACTTCTTATGTAATTAGGTTGAGAAGGAAATTAAATTATAGGAGACAACAAGTAACTAAAACTCTAACCAATGCATATACAAGATTTTTGAGTAATAGATCTAAGATTAATTGGGAAAAATACACCCTAGCAAAACAAGTCAGGGATAATTTCTTAACCCAACATGAAATTAAAGAAAACATGAAAAGATGCTCTAAATTTTATAGATTTGGTAACAAATCTGGAAGGTTCCTGGCCCAATAGTAAATAATCAGAAGAAAAACAAATATATTTCTAAATTAAAAATGGGGGATAGGGAGGTAACTAATCCTGAAGAGATTCAAGAAGTATTTTATGAATATTTTTCCAAATTGTATTCGCCAGCTCTCATAGACGAAGATATAAAGGAACAATTCGGGAAAGAAATAACGGTCCCAAAAATTGATACATCACAATTAAATAAACTTAATGAACCAATTTTGGAAGAAGTATCACAAACAATTAAATGCTTAGCTAATAATAAGGCTGCTGGTCCCGATGGTCTTCCCCCAGAATTTTATAAAATACTAATTGAGGAAATTACGCCTACACTAACACACTTGCTTAATAAATTCTGGACAGGGCAACTTATGCCCTCTACAGACTTTAACGAATCTACAATAATTATTATACCAAAACCAGGGAAGGACCCACAGCTATTAGAATCATATAGACCAATCTCTCTCTTAAACACTGACTACAAAATAATCACAAGCATTATAGCAAAAAGATTTCAGCTGATATAAGGTGGGATAGTCCATCGGGACCAAACAGGCTTTATGAAAGGTCGGTCATCCAATATTAACCTAAGGAAACTGTATTTAACAATAGCAGATGCTTGGTAAAATAAGAAATATAATAAGGAAATAAACAGGGTAGATCTAGCTATAATCACGCTGGATGCGCATAAAGCTTTTGACTCCATAATATGGGACCACATATTTACAACATTAGGTAAATATGGATTTTCTGGAAACTGTTATAATATGATTGTGCTATTATATAAAAAATCCTAAGCTGCCTTAATTATAAATAAGTGTAAAACAAATTTTCCCACTTATGAGGGGGACCCGACAAGGATGCCCCCTATCTCCCCTAATTTTTAACTTAGCCTTAGAACCACTCCTTAGTACACTTAGATTGAAGATACAGGGAATAAACATACAAGACAAAGAAATTAAATTGGCAGTGTACGCTGATGATTTACTGATTTTTACTAGACAATCTCCAAGAAATTTTTATTTAATCTGTCAAATAGTGGAAAAGTTTGGAACATTCTCGGGGTACAACATTAATAAAAATAAATCAGAAGTATTATGGGTGCAAAAAAATAAGGATTCAGACACTCAAACTTTTAAAGAGATAAAACATTTTTTAGTTTACCTGGGGTTAAAATTCTCAGCAAATCCAGAAGAAATATACGCATTAAATATAAAAGAAGCAGTCAGGAAATTTGCAGATACCCTTAAAAATTGGGAAACTCTCCCCCTATCGCTATATGGTAGAATAAATTTATCAAAAATGGTAGCATTACCACGTTTATTATATATATTTCAAAATATCCCTCTACTGTTGAAAAACTCAGAGAGGAAGAAAATAAACACTTCCATTAAAACATATTTCTGGGGGGAAAAGAAAGTAAGATTAAATCATGGAAAATTAACACTTCCAAAAAAATTGCTGGGATTGGCTCTTCCAGATATTGGATTGTATAATTTAGTGGCAGTAGGGAAAATTGCCATAGATTGGCTATTAGATAGGACATTTCACTATGTTAGAGATAGAAGCTCAACTAATTAAACCTTTATACCTAAAAAACATAGTCCATCTGGAAATTAGCAAGCTGCCTGTTTACATAAAGAGAATAAATTTATTTAAAGATTCAATAATCACATGGCATAAAATCTGTAATAAACTAAGTGTAAAGTTTGCCGTATCACAATACCTGGCAATTAAAGGAAACCAAGAATTTCAAATAGGATTCCTAACAAATGTGGGCACAAAATGGGAGGAACAAGGCCTAGTTAATGTGTTTCAAATAATAAATAGAGAAAGAGATAGCCTAAAGGTCATAGAATTTGAGAAAGCCCAAGAACAATTTCACTTCAAGAAAGAACACTATTTTGCATATTTACAACTAAGAGACTATTGCATGAAACTTATAAGATTACATGGGGAAGTATGGGATCACCCACCTTTGAAACCAATACGGAGTGCATATAAAAATAGTAAATTTTCTATATCATTATTATATAATATTATAAAACATATAGAACATGAAGATCAATTGGAGAAAATTGTATTAAAATGGAAGGTCATGTACTTTCCAAAGTTGACTATACAGATTGTCTTAAAAAGCATAGGAATGGTAGAAAAGGCCACTATGGCAGCAACACTACGCGAACAGCATGTTAAAATCATATGGATGACATATATTACACCTGAAATAATATCTAAATGGGAAACGGTGCATAATGGTCATAAGTGTGAGAAATGTAAAAAAGTTAAAGCTAATTTGATTCATTGCCTATGGGCATGCCCGAAACTACAAAGATTTTGGCAAATGGTAACATAATGGGCTAATAAAATATGCAACGAACAGCTGATGCTAAAAGCAGATCATGTTATATTTTTAAACTTTAGAAAAATAGAAGTTACACAATGTAAAACCTTTTTCTCAATGTTAATTATATTAAGCAGAAACTTGATTTTAAAAGGATGGAAGAATGAACGAGCACCATCACTTAAAGCACTAAAAAATGTAGTGCACAAACAATTTCTGATTGAACAAAATGATATTTGGTATAATGTAGAGATAAATGTTAGAAGGTTCTTTGAAAAATTGAAATTTTGGATTAAGACACAGGATAGAATTATACAAAGTGAATTAATTTCAAGATTTGAAAATACCACATATATAATGGAAAGTAGACTCAGAGAAGAGTGGTTATCATTTTAATAAAGGAAGGGGGTAAAGTACAACAAGCACGATTGTTCAGTTGGGTTTATCTACTCCTCCTTATCTTTTTTATTTTTATTTTTCTTTTGTTTGCACTTCTTTCTCTAAGTATCTAAATTGTATCCACTGATGGAAATGGTGAAGAAATGATGGAACTATTACAAAATTGTTTTCCTTTATGTCATGAAGTTTTTGTTGAAATATAAGTCTGTATACTTATGCTAAAAAAAATAAAAATATTACAATCGTAAATCTTGCCAGTGGATATAGAGCTGACAGTAAACAGGTTCAAGATGTTCTCTCTGCATATTTAGAAAGATGGGATAACTACAATCAGCTAAGATTAGAACTAGACTGTGAAATCTTTGAGTGACAAAGACAAATGGAGACAGAAAACCAACAAATAAACAGGGCATTGACAATAGCAGAAAATAATATGCAGATGGCTCAAAATACTATGCAATCTATGTTAGAAATGATAAGAGATAGACAGCAGGCCAGAGATTCTCCAGATCCAAAGCGACAAAAGTTCCAGTAGTTTGTTTTTGCCTAGTTATGTCAGGTGTATATATAAGTTTTCTGTTTGTTTTTTTTTGGTTCTTTGACAGATTATACAGATTTCTATTAAAGTTCTATATTTGCATTATTATATTTTCTTTTTTCAAAATGTTTCAGACTCATTAAAGGACCAGTCAACACAGTAGATTTGCATAATCAACAAATGCAAGATAACAAGACAATGCAATAGCACTTAGTCTGAACTTCAAATGAGTAGTAGATTTTTTTTTTCTGACAATTTTAAAAGTTGTCATTTTCCACTCCCCCTGTACCATGTGACAGCCATTAGCCATTCACAAATGCATACACGTACCATGTGACAGCAATCAGCCATTCACAAATGCATACACACTTATTCTTGCACATGCTCAGTAGGAGCTGGTGACTCAAAAAGTTTAAATATAAAAAGACTGTGCACATTTTGTTAATGGAAGTAAATTGGAAAGTTGTTTAAAATTGCATGCTCTATCTGAATAATGAAAGTTTAATTTTGATTGAGTGTTCCTTTAATATATTTATAAATAAGAGACAAAATGATAAAACTGAATCATAATTATATATTTATTACCACAGCAGAAATAAACAAAATGCAAAATTAAAAATGTTTTTTTGAATATGACATGATGATCCTCATGACCACAATTCTAATAGTTTTTTAAAAGAGTTTGTGAAACAACCAAAACATATTACAAGTGTCATGATAGTGTTCATGACATCACATTTTCAATCTATTTTTTTAATTTTATTTTTATTATTAGAAATGACCAAACTCATAAATCTTCTCCATAGCATAAGTGTTGTATAGCTTTTGAACCTGTACATTTAAAATTCTTTATAGAATCCATAATATTTTTTATTTCTTCATGAACAGATGATTGTACTTGGGATCCAATTTGCACACCAGCATCTTTAAGAAATAGAAACAAAATAATTGTTATACATTTTGAGATAATTTTATAAAAAGTGTTGGAAATGCAATAATCAAAAAAATATTACCAATATGACTAGAGAATGGAGTTGTTGAAGTTGTGATTGTCTGTCTATATTTTGAAACATTTTAAGTTCCATGGCAGCATCATTATTAGATTCATTTGTTCTGTAGATGTCACTACTTTCATCTGTTATATAGATATAAAAATATATAAATATATAGAGAGATAGAATGATAGATTGAAGGAAAGAAAGAGAAGAATGTTTCATTATAAAATAACCATAGAAAAACCATACAGTTACCTATTTGCATCGATGGCAAAGTTACTGCAATTTCATTTTGGACATTATTTTCCTCTATTTCACTACCTATAAACAATTATAGAATAACCCAAATAAACACTTAAAAATTGAAACAATACAATAATTTCTATTAATTAGATGAATACCTTCAGTAGGAGATACTCCGGAACCTTCTTTTCTTGCATTTTTTAACTAAATTACCAGTTTCTACAATAACAAAACAATAGAAATCAGGATTATGTTAATAAGATCAATACCTTTATAAATTAATTTCTGGTTTCCTTTTGTACCTTGAGGTGTATGTACTATTGTTAAGTGTCTGACACCGCCTGTCTGTGGAGACAATTCACTGTCAAGCAAAGAGAGTGGCAAGGGGCGGGGAGCTAGCCTCACTGTGAGGTGTCAAATTTAGAATAGGCCTCACATTACGTGGAGGAGGGGCACCACAAATTTTTTCTTTCTTCTTATCTGAAGTAGTGAATATATATAGAAAAAATAAGATTAATGTATATAGTTATTTTTAAGTTTACTTTTGTTAAAGGGACATGAGACTCAAAACTTTAAATTTCATGATTTAGGTAGAACATTCAATTTTAAATACATTTAAAATAGACTTCTAGTATTTAATTTATTTAATTTTCTTGTTCTTCTTCTGGGAATTCCAGCATTTAAATTTCATTAAACGATAACAAGAGAAGGAATCAATTTAAATAATAGAAGTAAATAATATACACCTAGATTACAAGTTTTGTCGGTAAGGCTGTGCAGTGCTAACGAGCAGTTTATGCTCACCGCTCACTTACAGACAATGCTGGTATTACGGGTTTTTACAAACCCGGCGAGCGGAGAGCAAAATTTAGCTCCACATCTCACCTCAATACCAGCGCTGCTTGCGGTAGCGGTGAGCTGGTAAAACGTGCTCGTGCAAGATTTCCCCATAAGAATCAATGGGGGAGAACCGGCTGAAAAAAAACTTAACACCTGCAAAAAAGCAGAGTAAATCTCCTAACGCAGCCCCATTGATTCCTATTGGGAAAGAAAATTTTTGTCTACACCTAACACCCTAACATGAACCCTGAGTCTAAACACCCCTAATATTACACTTATTAACCCCTAATCTGCCGCCCCCGACATTGCCGACACCTGCATTATATTATTAACCCCCAATCTGCCGCTCCGGACACCGCCGCCACCTACATTATATGTATTAACCCCTAATCTGCTTCCCCCATGTTGCCGCGACCTACCTACACTTATTAACCCCTAATCTGCCGCCCCCAGCGTCGCCACCACTATATTAAAGTTATTAACCCCTAAATCTAAGTCTAAACCTAACCCTAACACCCCCCTAACTTAAATAGAATAGAATAGAATCCATCCGGCGCAGAGCGGATCCATCTTCAAGACATCCGACGCGGAGCATCCTCTTCCATCGACGTCCAAATGAAGAATGAAGGTTCCTTTAAATGATGTCATCCAAGATGGTGTCCCTTGAATTCCAATTGTCTGATAGAATTCTATCAGCCAATCGGAATTAAGGTAGAAAAAATCCTATTGGCTGATGCAATCAGCCAATAGGATTGAGCTGGAATTCTATTGGCTGATTGGATCAGCCAATAGAATGCAAGCTCAATCCTATTGGCTGATTGTATCAGCCAATAGGATTTTTTCTACCTTAATTCCGATTGGCTGATAGAATTCTATCAGCCAATCGGAATTTAGGGGACGCCATCTTGGATGACGTCATTTAAAGGAACCTTCATTCTTCATTTGGACGTCAATGGAAGAAGATGCTCCGCGTCAGATGTCTTGAAGATGGAGCTGCTCCGCGCCGGATAAATGAAGATAGAAGATGCCACCTGGATAAAGACTTCTGCCTGTCTGGAGGACCTCTTCTGGCTGGCTTGGATGAAGACTTCTGCCCGTCTGGAGGACCACTTCGCCCGGCTTCATTGAGGACTTTGGCCCGGCTGGGTGAAGACATCTCAAGGTAGGTTGATCTTCAAGGGGTTAGTGTTAGGTTTTATTAAGGGGGTATTGGGTGGGTTTTAGAGTAGGGTTGGGTGTGTGGGTGGTGGGTTTTAATGTTGGGGGGGTATTGTACTTTTTTTTTAGGTAAAAGAGCTGATTACTTTGGGGCAATGCCCCGCAAAAGGCCCTTTTAAGGGTTATTTGTAATTTAGTATAGGGTAGGGCTTTTTATTATTTTGGGGGGCTTTTTTATTTTATTAGTGGGATTAGATTAGGTGTAATTAGTTTAAAAAACTTGTAATTATTTTATTATTTTCTGTAATTTAGTTTTTTTTCCGTACTTTAGATAATTGTATTTAATTGTAGTTAGTTTAGGGAATTAATTTAATTATAGTGTAGTGTTAGGTGTAATTGTAACATAGGTTAGGTTTTATTTTACTGGTAAATTTGTCTTTATTTTAACTAGGTAGCTATTAAATAGTTAATAACTATTTAATAACTATTGTACCTAGTTAAAATAGATACAAAGTTGCCTGTAAAATAAAAATAAATCCTAAGCTAGCTACAATGTAACTATGAGTTATATTGTAGCTAGCTTAGGGTTTATTTTATAGGTAAGTATTTAGTTTTAAATAGGAATAATTTATTTAATTGTAGTTTTCTATTTAGATTTATTTATTTAAATTAAACCCTAAGGGGGTGTTAGGGTTAGACTTAGATTTAGGGGTTAATAACTTTAATATAGTGGCGGCGACGTTGGGGGCGGCAGATTAGGGGTTAATAAATGTAGGTAGGTGTCGGCGATGTTAGGGCAGGCAGATTAGGGGTTAATAATATTTAACTAGTGCTTGCGATGCGGGAGTGCGGCGGTTTAGGGGTTAATATATTTATTATAGTGGCGGCGATGTCCGGTTTGGCAGATTAGGGGTTAAATTTTTTTATTTTGTGTTTGCTATGTGGGGGGGCCTCGGTTTAGGGGTTAATAGGTAGTTTATGGGTGTTAGTGTACTTTTTAGCAGTTTCGTTAAGAGTTTTATACTACGGTGTTAGCCCATAAAACTCTTAACTACTGACTTTTAAATGCGTTATCAGTCTTGATAGGAGAGGGTCTACCGCTCACTTTTTTGAAGACTCGTAATACCAGCGTTAGGCAAATCCATTTGAAAAAAGAGGATACGCAATTGACGTTAGGACAATCTCAACGCTGCTTTTTAAGGCTAACGCAAGACTCGTAATCTCGCCGATAGTTTTTCAAAATGGTGGTATCTGTCTAAATCATTAAAGGGAAACTAAACCCAATTTTTTCTTTCATGATTCAGAAAGAGCATGCAATTTTAAGCAACTGTCTAATTTACTCATATTATTATTTTTTCTTCCTTCTTTTGCTATCTTTATTTAAAAAGAATGTTATGCATAGGAGCCAGCCCATTTTTGGTTAAGAACCTGGGTTATGCTTGCTTATTGGTGGGTAAATTTAAGCCTCCAATAAGCAAGTGTTATCTATGGTGCTGAACCTAACATGGGCTGGCTGCTAAGATTTACATTAATGCTTTTAAAATAAAGATAGCAAGAGAAAAAAGAAAAATTGATAATAGGAGTAAATTACAAAGTTGGTTAAAAACTTCTTGCTCTATCTGAATCATTAAATACATTTTTTTGGTTCAGTGTCCCTTTAAACTAAAAATTTGGGTTTCATGTCAATATCATTAATTAATATTTATAATTTTCACTCAAGTTAGTATTCATAGGCCTAGATTTGGAGTTTTGCGTTAGAAGGGGTGCGTTAGCTACGCGTGCTTTTTTCTGGCCGCACCTTTTAAATACCGCTGGTATTGAGAGTTCACAGAATGGCTGCGTTAGGCTCCAAAAAAGGAGCGTATAGCATATTTACTGCAACGTCAACTCTCGATACCAGCGGTGCTTACGGACGCGGCCAGCTTCAAAAACGTGCTCGTGCACGATTCCCCCATAGAAAACAATGGGGCTGTTTGAGCTGAAAAAAACCTAACACCTGCAAAAAAGCCGCGTTCAGCTCCTAACGCAGCCCCATTGTTTGCTATGGGGAAACACTTCCTACGTCTGCACCTAACACTCTAACATGTACCCCGAGTCTAAACACCCCTAACCTTACACTTATTAACCCCTATTCTGCCGTCCCCGCTATCGCTGACACCTGCATATTTATTTTAACCCCTAATCTGCCGCTCCGTAAACCGCCGCTACTTACATTATCCCTATGTACCCCTAATCTGCTGCCCCTAACACTGCATGTACCCCTAATCTGCCGACCGGACCGCGCCGCTATTATAATAAAGTTATTAACCCCTAATGCGCCTCACTTCCGCCTCAATAACCCTATAATAAATAGTATTAACCCCTAATCTGCCCTCCCTAACATCGCCGACACCTAACTTCAAGTATTAACCCCTAATCTGCCGATCGGAGCTCACCGCTACTCTAATAAATTTTTTAACCCCTAAAGCTAAGTCTAACCCTAACCCTAACACCCCCCTAAGTTAAATATAATTTTATTCTAACAAAATAAATTAACTCTTATTAAATAACTTATTCCTATTTAAAGCTAAATACTTACCTGTAAAATAAACCCTAATATAGCTACAATATAAATTATAATTATATTGTAGCTATTTTAGGATGAATATTTATTTTACAGGCAACTTTGTATTTATTTTAACCAGGTACAATAGCTATTAAATAGTTAAGAACTATTTAATAGTTACCTACTTAAAATAATTACAAAATTACCTGTAAAATAAATCCTAACCTAAGTTACAATTAAACCTAACACTACACTATCAATAAATTAATTAAATAAAATACCTACAAATAAATACAATTAAACCTAACACTACACTATCAATAAATTAATTAAATACAATTCCTACAAATAAATACAATTAAATAAACTAACTAAAGTACAAAAAATAAAAAAGAACTAAGTTACAAAAAATAAAAAAATATTTACAAATATTAGAAATAAATTACAACAATTTTAAACTAATTACACCTACTCTAAGCCCCCTAATAAAATAACAAAGACCCCCAAAATAAAAAAATGCCCTACCCTATTCTAAATTACAAAAGTTCAAAGCTCTTTTACCTTACCAGCCCTTAAAAGGGCCCTTTGCGGGGCATGCCTCAAAGAATTCAGCTCTTTTGCCTGTAAAAAAAAACCATACAATACCCCCCCCCAACATTACAACCCACCACCCACATACTCCTAATCTAACCCAACAACCCCTTAAATAAACCTAACACTAAGCCCCTGAAGATCTTCCTACCTTGTGTTCACCTCGCCGGGTTCACCGATCGGTCCAGAAGAGGGTCCGAAGTCTTGATCCAAGCCCAAGCGGGGGGCTGAAGAGTGACGTCCATCCTCGGGCTGAAGTCTGGATCCAAGCGGCGGCTGAAGAAATCCATCATCGGGATGAAGTCGGAAGTCCATCATCGGGATGAAGTCTTCTATCAAGCCGCATCTTCAATCTTCTTTCTTCCGGAGCGGAGCCATCTTCTTCCCAGCGGACGTGGATCCAACCTCTTCAAGCGACGCCTACTAGCCGAATGACGGTTCCTTTAAGGGACGTCATCCAAGATGGTGTCCCTCGAATTCAGATTGGCTGATAGGATTCTATCAGCCAATCAGAATTAAGGTAGGAAAATTCTGATTGGCTGATGGAATCAGCCAATCAGAATCAAGTTCAATCGAGCTCAATCAAGTTCAATGCGAGCTCAATCTGATTGGCTGATTCCATCAGCCAATCAGAATTTTCCTACCTTAATTCCGATTGGCTGATAGAATCCTATCAGCCAATCGGAATTCGAGGGACGCCATCTTGGATGACGTCCCTTAAAGGAACCGTCATTCGTCGGGAAGTCGTCGGAAGAAGAAGATGGGTCCGCGGTGGAGGTCTTCAAGATGGAGCCGGTCCTCATCGGATGAAGATAGAAGATGCCGCTTGGATCAAGATGGTTGCCGGTCCGGATCGCCTCTTCTTCCCGGATAGGATGAAGACTTTGGAGCCTCTTCTGGACCTCTTCAGCCGCCGGATGATGGATGTCTAGCCCCCGCTTGGGCTTGGATGAAGATTTTGGAGCCAGGACGGATCGGTGTGATACCCGGCGAGGTGAAGACAAGGTAGGAAGATCTTCAGGGGCTTAGTGTTAGATTTATTTAAGGGGGGTTTGGGTTAGATTAGGGGTATGTGGGTGGTGGGTTGTAATGTTGGGGGTGGTATTGTATGTTTTTTTTTACAGGCAAAAGAGCTGAATTCTTTGGGGCATGCCTCGCAAAGGGCCCTTTTCAGGGCTGGTAAGGTAAAAGAGCTTTGAACTTTTGTAATTTAGAATAGGGTAGGGCATTTTTTTATTTTGGGGGCTTTGTTATTTTATTAGGGGGCTTAGAGTAGGTTTAATTAGTTTAAAATTGTTGTAATTTTTTTCTAATGTTTGTAAATATTTTTTTATTTTTTGTAACTTAGTTCTTTTTTATTTTTTGTACTTTAGTTAGTTTATTTAATTGTATTTATTTGTAGGAATTGTATTTAATTTATTTATTGCTAGTGTAGTGTTAGGTTTAATTGTAGATAATTGTAGGTAGTTTATTTAATTTATTTATTGATAGTGTAGTGTTAGGTTTAATTGTAACTTAGGTTAGGATTTATTTTACAGGTAATTTTGTAATTATTTTAACTATTTTAGCTATTAAATAGTTCTTAACTATTTAATAGCTATTGTACCTGGTTAAAATAAATACAAGGTTACCTGTACAATAAATATTAATCCTAAAATAGCTACAATATAATTATAATTTATATTGTAGCTATAATAGGGTTTATTTTACAGGTAAGTATTTAGCTTTAAATAGGAATAATTTATTTAATAAGAGTTAATTTATTTCGTTAGATTTAAATTATATTTAATTTAGGGGGGTGTTAGTGTTAGGGTTAGACTTAGCTTTAGGGGTTAATACATTTATTACAGTAGCGGCGAGATTCGGTCGGCAGATTAGGGGTTAATAATTGAAGTTAGGTGTCGGCGATGTTAGGGAGGGCAGATTAGGGGTAAATACTATTTATTATAGGGTTATTGAGGCGGGAGTGAGGCGGATTAGGGGTTAATAACTTTATTATAGTAGCGGTGCGGTCCGCTCGGCAGATTAGGGGTTAATAAGTGTAGGCAGGTGGAGGCGACATTGAGGGGGGCAGATTAGGGGTTAATAAATATAATATAGGGGTCGGCAGTGTTAGGGGCAGCAGATTAGGGGTACATAAGTAGAACGTAGGTGGGGGTCGGCAGATTAGGGGTTAAAAAAATTTAATCGAGTGGCGGCGGTGTGGGGGGACCTCGGTTTAGGGGTACATAGGTAGTTTATGGGTGTTAGTGTACTTTAGAGCACAGTAGTTAAGAGCTTTATGAACCGGCGTTAGCCCAGAAAGCTCTTAACTACTGACTTTTTTCTGCGGCTGGAGTTTTGTCGTTAGATTTCTAACGTTCACTTCAGCCACGACTCTAAATACCGGCGTTAGAAAGATCCCATTGAAAAGATAGGATACGCAAATGACGTAAGGGGATCTGCGGTATGGAAAAGTCGCGGCTGGAAAGTGAGCGTTAGACCCTTTCCTGACTGACTCCAAATACCGGCGGTTGCCTAAAACCAGCGTTAGGAGCCTCTAACGCTGGTTTTGACGGCTACCGCCAAACTCTAAATCTAGGCCATAATAATTTGTATGTTATTAGTAATGATTAGTTAGTAGATTTTTTAATTTATTGGAACAAAGTTATTAAATAAAAATAGTTGGAATTAATTTCTTGATTCTTGTAATTAAAAGTTCATGCAGACATCTCAAATTCATATATATTTAAATATATAGAGCTTTCGTATACATGTTACTATGATTTTGAAGATCCAACATTATAAAAAAATACATGTAATAGTACTGTGAATTGATCACTTCTATGAGCTCGTGTTGACATCCTCCTGATAAAAATTTAAAGATTTCTAGTAATCATTTTATGTGCTTTAACATTTTCATTTTGAAGTAAAGTATAGCTACACAGGAGAGAGCACAATGTTATCTATATAGCACACATATTTTACTTTACTTTTAATGTTAGAAACACAATACATTCTGCGTATAATTTCGTATATTGTTTTGTCCCTGTCATCTTGGGTTACTCCACGATAAATGGGTGTGTCACATCTATAAAGCTTGTAAATCTTGCGTTATTTCATAATTATTCTTTTAAAAACTTTTTTGTTTTTGTTTAAATTGACAAATTGATATTGAATAATTACATTAACTTAACGGCTTTAAATTAGATTTATACAACCAAAAACAAAATTTTGATAATCTCTTTTTTGAGCCAGTAGTTATTTTTAATGTGGAGTCTTTTTTGTTTCTCAGATGCCCAATATAAATTAAAAAAATATAGAGTTAATGTATGTTATGTTAAAAATACATTTATTGTTTTTATTTTAATATAGTTATCATTACAATAGTTTAATAATTATTTATATAGTATTCATTTTCATTTATTTTAAAATTGTAATATGTTATCAGTTGTAATAGTTAATAGAAATTATATATATGTTGCATTAAAAATAAATTGTGAATATAAAAATATAAAATATCCTCCATGTTACATCTTAGATTTTTTTTTATATTGATTGTGAATAATAATGGTTACATACATACATTATCACCCAGGACTACTAAGCAAGGAATGTTGGGATTTTTATTTCTCTTAGTATGAAATAATTTAAAAAGTATACAATATCATATTTAATAATGATGATAAATCATAATGTAGTTATTATTTTTTTTAAATAAATACCAATGTATATAAGTGAAAAAGTCACAAGAGGCATCTGTGTGCTGCCACCAAACAGAAATTCATGAGGTTATATAGATATGTTTTTCATCAAAGGATATAAATAGAATGAGGAAATTTAGGTGACAGAACTAAATTCGAATATGGTTTACAATTTTTTTTGTATCTTAATCAGGAAGTAAAAATAATTTATTTTAATGATCCTTTGATATTAGCATTTCTCACAGTTTAAAATATATACGGCTAGATTTAGAGTTTTGTCGGTAAAGACCTGCGTAGCTAACGCTGCATTTTTTCCCAACGCACCCTTTACACAACGCTGGTATTTAGAGTTGTCTGAGGGGCTGCGTTAGGCTCAAAAAAGGGTGCGTTGAGCCTAATGTAGCTCCACTTCAACTCTCAATACCAGCGTTGCCTACTGTAGCGGTAAGCTGGGAAAATGTGCTCGTGCACGATATCCCCATAGGAAACAATAGGGCTGAGCTGGCTGAAAAAAAACCTAACACCTGCAAAAAAGCAGCGTTTAGCTCCTAACGCAGCCCCATTGTTTCCTATGGGGAAACACTTTCTAAGTCTGCACCTAACACCCTAACATGAATCCCGAGTCTAAACACCCCTAACCTTACACTTATTAACCCCTAATCTGACACCCCCGCTATCGCTGACCCCTGCATATTATTATTAACCCCTAATCTGCCGCTCCGGACACCGCCGCAACCTACATTATCCCTATGAACCCCTAATCTGCTGCCCCTAACACCGCCGACCCCTATATTATATTTATTAACCCCTAATCTGCAACCCCCAAAGTCGCTGCTACCTTACCTACACTTATTAACCCCTAATCTGCCGACCGGACCTCGCCACCACTATAATAAATGTATTAACCCCTAAACCGCCGCACTCCCGCCTCGCAAACACTAGAATAAATAGTATTAACCCCTAAACTGCCCCCCAACGTCGCCGCCACCTAACTTCAAGTATTAACCCCTAATCTGCCGACCGGACCTCGCCGCTACTATAATAAATGTATTAACCCCTAAAGCTAAGTCTAACCCTAATCCTAACACCCCCCTAAATTAAATATAATTTTAATCTAACGAAATAAATTAACTCTTATTAACTAAAGTCTTCCTATTTAAAACTAAATACTTACCTGTAAAATAAACCCTAACATAGCTACAATATAACAAATAATTATATTGTAGCTATTTTAGGATTAATATTTATTTTACAGGCAACTTTGTATTTATTTTAATTAGGTACAATAGCTATTAAATAGTTATTAACTATTTAATAGCTACCTAGTTAAAAGAATTACCAAATTACCTGTAAAATAAATCCTAACCTAAGTTACAATTAAACCTAACACTACACTATCATTAAATTAATTAAATAAATTAACTACAATTACATAAATTAAATTAAATAAACTAAACTATAGTACAAAAAAAAACACTAAATTACCGAAAATTAAAAAGAATTACAAGAAGTTTAAACTAATTACACCTAATCTAAGCCCCCTAATAAAATAATAAAGCCCCCCAAAATAAAAAAAATGCCCTACCCTATTCTAAATTACAAAGTAACCAGTTCTTTTACCAGCCCTTAAAAGGGCTTTTTGCGGGGCATTGCCTCAAATTAATCAGCTCTTTTACCTGTAAAAAAAAACACTACCCCCCCACATTAAAACCCACCACCCACATACCCCTACTCTAACCCACCCAAACCCCCCTTAAAAAAACCTAACACTAACCCCCTGAAGATCTCCCTACCTTGAGCCGTCTTCACCCAGCCGAGATGAATTCTTCATCCAATTTGGGCGATGTGGTCCTCCATCCGTTCGAAGTCTTGATCCAAGCGGCAAAGAAGAGGTCCTCCATCCGGGGCGAAGTCTTGATCCAAGCGGCAAAGAAGAGGTCCTCCATCTGGGCGATGTCTTCCTCCAAGCGGCATCTTCTATCTTCTTTCTTCCGGCTCCATCTTCAGACCGCCGACGCGGAACATCCAACTTCCCCGATGATGGCGTCCCTCGAATTCTGATTGGCTGACAGGATTCTATCAGCCAATCAGAATTAAGGTAGGAAAAATCTGATTGGCTGATTCAATTAGCCAATCAGATTGAAGTTCAATCCGATTGGCTGATCCAATCAGCCAATCGTATTGAGCTTGCATTCTATTGGGGGTTAATAATTTTAATATAGGTTGCGGCGGTATAGGGGGGCAGGATTGGGGTTAATAATTTTAATATAGGTGGCGGCGGTATAGGGGGGGCTGGATAGGGGTTAATAACTTTAATATAGGTGGCGTCGGGGTCCGGGAGCGGCGGTTTAGGGGTTAAACAATTTATTTAGTTGCGGCGGGGTCTGGGATCCGCAGGATAGGGGTTAATAAGATTATGTAGGTGGCGGCGGTATAGAGGGCGGCAGATTAGGGGTTAATATGTATAAAGTAGGTGGCGGCGGGGTCCGGGAGAGGCGGTTTAGGGGTTAACATGTTTAATTTAGTTGCGGTGGGGTCCGGGAGCGGCGGTTTAGGGGGTAATAAATGTATTTAGTTGCAGCGGTGTAGGGGGGGCAGATTAGGGGTGTTTAGACTCGGGGTACATGTTAGGGTGTTAGGTGCAGACATCTCCCATAGGAATCAATGGGATATCGGGGAGCAGCGAACATGAACTTTCGCTATGGTCAGACTCCCATTGATTCCTATGGGATCCATCGCTTAGAGGGCGGCGGATTGAAATCCAGGTACGCTGGCCCGGAATAGTGGCGAGCGTACCTGGTAGTAGTTTGATAACTACCAAAAGTAGTCAGATTGTGCCGAACTTGCATTTGGAACATCTGTAGTGACGTAACCATCGATCTGTGTCGGACTGAGTCTGGCGGATCAAAGCTTAAGTCACTAGATTCTACTTTTGCCGGGCAGTAGGGTTTGATAACTAAGGCGAATCAGCCTCGCCACAAATACGCTGCGGAATTCCAGCGTATTTGCGGTTGGCGGCTTGATAACTAGAGGCCCATGCGTCTTGTCAGAGATTTCTTTGTGTTGGGTCAAAGTATTGAGGTAGTGCCTCATCTGTAGGTAGACAAAGTAGTGTGTATGGGGAAGGTCAAATTGTAATTGAAGGTTTATAAATTCTTTGACCATAGAGTCTAATCCATTTATGGCTTGTGCAACTGTTTGTAAGCTCCGTGTCTTCCAAATACGAAATACCTCTGAGTCTATTTCCCTGTAAAGGGAGGTATTTGGTAATGTGGTGATTGAATTTGAGTTTTCTACATGTTTTTCTCCAGGCTTGTACTGGGTAGTTCATCAGTGGATAATTGCTAATGTATTTGTTGGTCTGCATGGTTGTTATGTGTGGGAGTGCTCTAAGGAACCAGGGTGCCACTATCTGTTCTTCTAGCTCTGGTAAGGTAAAATGCTGCCTTCCAGTTAGCCAATCTTTGCAATATTTAATTTGAGCTGCCCAGCTATACCATTCAAGGTTTGGTACCGCTAGACCTCCTGAATCTGTTGATGCCATCATTCTGTTAGAGTGAATTTAATGTTTTTTGTTGGCCCATATGAATGAAAACATTGCTTTGTTCAGGAGAGTTAGATCAGTTTTCCAAATAATCTCTGGTATCATTTGAAATATGTATAAACGTTTAGGGAACATTATAATTTTAACGAGGCCTACTCTCCCCGACATTGTAATGGGTAGTTTTGTCCATCTCAGCATAAGGTCTAGTAATTCCTTAATTAGGGGTTGGTAATTAAGAAGATACCAGCCCTTGCATGCTAATCTGATCCCTAAATAAGTAAAGGAGTGGGATATGATTTTAAAGTGGTAGGGCAGTGTGGTTGACGATGAATGGGTATGTAGCCAAACAAGTTCTGTTTTATCTGCATTAATTTTGTAACCGGAAATTTTTGTGTGTGGGTTTTGGACAAACAAAATCATGTCGTCCGCAAAATACGAAAAGTACCATTTGACCCCTCCAATACTTAGGCCCTCTGTTTCCTCACAGATTTTTGTGGCCAATGGCTCAATGGAAAGGTCGAACAGGAGCGGAGTCAGCGGGCAACCCTGTCTCATTCCTCTCTCCAAGAAGAATGATTAGGATGAAGCCCCATTTATTAGGATCAAGGCTTGTGGATTTTTATATATGTGTCTGATGGGGTTCATGAAGACGCCCTCAATTCCAAATTGGCCTAAGGTGTAAAAGAGGTGGTCCCACAAGACCCTATCGAAGGCCTTTTCCACATCCACCAACAGTGCACACGATTCTGGTGTATATTGTTTTGCCCCCCTCCTGTTTGTTCCAAAAGTGTGTCAGGATGAATTGTAATGTATGTTTGTCTCTGAAGTTCTCCCCTTTACAAAAGCAGTTTGGTCTTTGTGTACTAGAGTGGGTAAAGCAAGTGCCAGTCTGTCAGCTAATATCTTTGTTAAGAGTTTGTAATCCAAATTCACTAGTGATATTGGCCGATATGATTGAGGGAGAAGTGGGTCTCTACCTGTCTTGGGAATGACACATATGTGGGCTTCTGTGAATTGGGTGTTAACAGTTGTATCTCCTGTCATTATTCCATTGTATAGTTTGGTGATTATTGGTGCTAACTCAATTTGTAGGAGTTTGTAAAATTCCCCTGGTAGTCCGTCAGGACCTGGGGCTTTCTCTAATGGTAGTGTTCTCAGTGTTTTTAGGGTTTCCTGTATTGTTATAGATGAATTTAACAGTTGTAGATGCTCTTGTGATATTTTGGGGAGGTTTATAGTTTGCCAGAATTCCTGTTTTTGAGCGTCCTGTATTCCGTGTCCCTTATAGAGTGCTTTGTAGTAGAGTCCGAAAGCTTTTTTAATCTCTGCTGTCATTGTCTGAATAGTGTCATCTTCTTTAATTGCATTAATGTATCTGTTGGGTTTGGAAAGTTTGGTGAGTCTGGCTAGAAATTTGCCAGTTTTGTTATCGAACCGGTAGTATTTTACTGTAGTAAGGTCATAGCCCTAACTGTGTCTTGCTGGATTGACATGTCTCTTAGAGTTTTGGCCTCTGTGTATTTTCTTTTTGTAATGCAGTTTGGGTTTCGCAGGTAACTATTCCTAGCGTTTATCAATTGACGCAACAGGTTGTCTGAGTCTTTTCTGTTTAGATTTGCCTGCGACATATGATGTAATAACCCCTCTCATCACTGCCTTACTCTCTTCCTAAAATAACAAAACATTATCTCTGTGGGCTATGTTAAGGGTGGAGTATGCGGCCCATTCACCTTTTAGGAATCTCTGAAGATAAGGTCTCTGTATATGTAAGTTGGGAAGGACCATTTCCTGTAATCCTCTCTTTGCAATTTGGGGGTCAATTTGAGGCTAATAGGGGCATGATCTGAGATTGTCACCACATCAATTTGTGTCTGTGTCTGCGATGTTTGGGCTAATTGTGGCAGATGTCAAAAAGAGATCTATACGTGACAAGCTATCTTTCGCAGGTTTGATACATGTGTATTCTTTGGATTCCGGGTGTCTGTCCTGCCAGACGTCTGTCAGAGCCAGTTAACTTTTGAATTTAGTTAGGAATAGGGATTCCCTTCTTGCATTAGTGTAGGGTTTGTTGGAGTGCACGGTTACATTGGGTATCTTAAATCTGTCAACTGGTGTTTGTGGAGCGATATTGTAGTCATCCCCCAGGATGATTGGTGAGTCTGTGAATTGAAGCAGTTTGAAGCTGAGAGAAGTCCAAAAATCCCTCTTATGTGTGTGCTCCCCCAACCTTCAAGGATTTGTTATCCCATCTCAGATTTGTTAGTGCGAATCTGCCTTCTGGGTCTTTTAGGGTTTTTTCAATAGTGTATTCTAAGTTTTTCCAAAAGATTAAAGCCACTCCCCTTGCTCTTTACCCTTCGTAGGTAGTGTGTATTACTTCCCCCACCCACCCCTGTTTGAGTTTCTTATGTTCTATGGTGTTGAGGTGTGTCTCTTCAAGAATAGCAATGTCTGTTTGTTTGTTTTTTAGGTATTTCAAGATTGCTTTTCGTTTGATAGGGGATGTAATCCCCCCCACATTCCATGAAATTATCTTCATGCTTAAGAGTTGGGTTGGTGTATGTTAAGGGTAGAGATAGGCAACATTTGGCGTTATTTTGTGTAGCTTACTTACACTTAAGGTTCCAAGGGAAAGGGCACAACCGGACAGATCCCCCTAACAGGAGGAATGCAGTGTAGGAGCTGTCTGGAAAGAAATATGAAAACAGTTTGATTAAACTAAACAAATCAAATCAAAAGTACCTGTCGAGGAATTACTAACTAGATAGGTGTTTCGCTGCTTCTCATAAGCTCAACTTTAGCAGATACCGTTGAATACTATATGCAATTAAATACAACTCAGTAAAATATAACAATGCAACAATAATACAAATACAAACCCCCCACAACAGCCCTCCCACCATTCTTGCCAAAAAGGATATATAAGTTAACTCGACCCACTAGGGGCCTATGTGACCCAACAACCAAATGGGATGTCCTTTATTCTCTACATAGTTCATCAAATTGAGTTCTCTGGGATCCATCTTCAAGTCAAGCTAGTTCTGGAAGATTCTGTCGTTGCTTGTTGCTGTCTAAGAACAGTTGCAAATGCTTTGGTGTCTCGAATATCTTTGGGCTTTGTGGCGTCTGCAGTTTCAGTTTGGCAGGATAGAGCAAGGCCACTGTTTCACCCTGCGCCATCAGGTCTTTACAGTAGGGGAAAAATTATTTTCTCCTTCTAGCTACATCAGCTGAGTAATCTTGGAAGATGTATATTCTCCTGCCCTCGTATGAGATAGATGGTATTTGTCAGTATGCTCTTAGAAGCAGTACTTTGTCTTTGAAGTTTAGGTAGCATATCATCACTTGCTTAGGAGCCCCATTTGAACCATTAACTGGTGCATTGGATACGATTCTATAGGCTTTCCCCGCTATGCAAGGAGTACTAGATGGTGGAAGTTGAAGCAATCTGGGCAAGGTATTTTATGCAAAGTTTAACAAAGATGAAAGTGAAACTGTTTCAGGCAGGCCCACTAGCCTGATATTATTTATTAATGATCTGTTTTCCAGATCTTCCAGCTTTTCCTGCAGCATCTTGTTTTGTCTCTGAAGACTGGTAATAGATGTAGTGGTTTCTCTGTGTCGTTCTTCCCCATCTGCAACTTGCTGTTCTACTCTAGTCAGACATGCAGAGAAAGCTCTGAAATCTGTAGACAAAGTGTCCATACCCGTCTGAAGCTGTTCAATTTTGGGTAAAGATAGAGCTGACAGCTGTGACAATATAGGCATGAATTTCATCCTGCTGTTTCTGCTTTCTATCGGATGATTTCTGTTTCCCCGACATCCTATCTGTCTGCTTGTTGTACGGCAGGTAATATCTTTGCATGCAGACTGGCCTTTCTAATAAGATTCTCACTTAATGCACCTTCCTTTTCCTCTAGGAGATGAACATGAGTGTAGAAAATATGTAAAAATAACAAGGGAAAATAATCCCTAGCTGTGTCTAGTGTGTCTTAATTTAAACACTTCATTACAATGCACATAATGGGGTTATCCAGTGGCAACAAAGTTCAGTCTGTGATGGCGGTATATTCCCCAGCAGTATTCAACACACACAACAACCCCAGTGGTATGGAAACTAGGCATCCACTAATGCGGAATAGGGTGTAACTTTCCACTCACCCTTCTGCCGGTATCCACAACTAAAGAAGCTGTCCAATGCCCGATAGCGGCACCAGGAACAAGCAGGTCGAGTCCATATACACAGCTTGTGAATCCGCTGATGATCCTCCAACTCAAACGTCCCGGCGCCAAGGCATGACGTCAGCGTGGGGGTGTGTGTGGAACTGTGAGCCCATTGGCTGAACCGCTCAGCTGAAGCTGTCTCTGTGCTAAAGTGGTACGCTTTCAGAGTAAAGCTGTTAACTCCAGTCAGGCAGTAACGGGGACTGTATGGGTAGAGGCTGCAGAAAGGATTCCTTGTAATCCAGTAATAAATATCAAAGAGAAAAGAAGCGCAAACCTCCTCCGATTAAAAGTTCATCTTTATTATACATACGATAAAAATTCCAGCAGCAGGAAACATAGAACAATGGTGAAGGGTCTGACTAGTTTCAGCTATCCGCCGTAATCGTAAACCTGTTACACCTTAAAATTGAGGTGGTTTAAAAAGTGTGTACTATTCTCTGATTGGTTGAATCACGAAGGGGGTTTGAGACTATATTTTTAATTCATAGTGTACTGGAATGGTACTATAGCTAGATAACTATTTACAGTTGTAAAATAATGATAATAATATAGTATATTTACAAATCACAATGGTGACATATTAGATAAGTAAAAAAGAGGTCCTGCACAGCATAATGTGTGTAACCTTCTCTACACAACCTTTATTATTAAACTACCTAATTTATGCAAAAGCATACACAGGGTTAATAATTAGCCAAATACAACACATCTTGCCTTGCAGGAACCTCCTTTACTTATTGACATATTTATATTCTGAAGGGAGCGGAGTTAATTCACAGAATGGCATTTAGGGGGCATCCTCATTCTTATGTTTGTAATGCACATTTCTTGGTGTACCAAAGAGGACATGTTATGCAGAGCTTATTGACAGAAGAACAATACAGTTGTCATCCAGCATATTACTAAAGCCAGTAGGTATTAGCATAAAACATTAGATATAAAAAAAGAAAGAAAAAAAAAAAAAGGCTTCATATTTTCTTTTAAAATCTGTTTACCTAAGTAGATATTATCTATACAGGTCGTGTCTGGTATTTGCGTAAATGGAGTACAATTGCACACTAATGTACTGAATATATGAATGGTTTAAAGAGGGTATTTTAATCCCTATCTGAACCAAATGTTCCATTCTCTGCAAAAAGCTCGTAAACTGATAGAAAATCTAATAGATAATCATTGGTCCCAATGGCCTAAATCTGTTTACCTAAGTAGATATTATCTATACAGGTTGTGTCTGGTATTTGCGTAAATGGAGTACAATTGTACACTAATGTACTGAATATATGAATGGTTTAAAGAGGGTATTTTAATCCCTATCTGAACCAAATGTTCTATTCTCTGCAAAAAGCGCGTAAACTGATAGAAAATCTAATAGATAATCATTGGTCCCAATGGCCTAAATTGATCTCACAAACCAATACATAAATAACTACGATTCTTCACATTGTATTTAAGAAGAGACTCATGATGGGAGTTACACATAAGGTTTAAGTGGATCATTGTTGGTGGGAACTATTAAAAAACAAAATATAGCAAGCCTTAAATGCTAGAGGATGATTATGTTAAAAGGATATTGAGTTCATGACTAAAAAGGGTAAGGGTGCAAATAGATGAGCTGACTAGATCTATAATGAATATGGAGAAACTTACTTCATATAATGGTAAGATTCAAAATTTTAATTTTTTTTTTTTTTTTAAACCTATGATAAATGGGGGTACCGAGCGCAAGGGCGTAGTATGAGCGTGTAAAGGGTACTAAGTGGACCGGATAGAACAGGAGGCGCCAGAGCACAAAGATACAAGGAAACAAGATTAGCCTGAAGCCCCATAACAGCACTTGTACTACGGTGTAAGGGACTTATTGCCGGGTGCCTGGGTCCGGAGTTTAAATATCCAAAATGTTAACTGTTTGGCTAGAAGTTTATCCTTATCGCCCCCCCTTTGTGGTTTTCTGATGACCTCAATAGCCCTCCATTTAAATGAACTTACATTGCCTGTGTGTATTTCAATGAAGTGTCTGGCAGGGCCGGATTGGCCTACCAGGAAACCAGGAGATTTCCCGGTGGGCTGCAGCAGCTGGCGCTGGAAATCTACAATTTAAAGGGGTTATTAATGGACACAATTGGGTTGTAGGGCTGCTATATAACATCAATCTGATATTTCTATTTAATACAAAGTAATATAATTTAATTCTGAAACAATATTGGGGAAGGAGTGTCCCACTAATCCCCTTTGAGAAAAATGGGGCATGTGCATTCTACCGACTCAACGGAAAATAGGGCTTGTCTTCTTTTTATTCCCAGTCCAGCCCTGGTGTCTGGAAAGTGCTGAACAGGTTACTTCATTTTTAATGTAACCTAAATGTTTTCGTATTCTCGTGCGCACGTCTCGACTAGTTCTGCCTGCGTATTGTTGATGGTGTTGTGTGCATTCTATCAAATAAATGACATAGGGTGTTATTTACTTTTTATGGTTTGTGGTGCAGGAATAAAATTCCTTGCCCTCAACCAGATAGTCACAAGCCTTACATCTCCCATCACCACATTTATATGTTCCTTGAACACTTAACCATGAAGATGGCTTCTTGGTAGATGGTAGTAAAGTCGGTGTCACACTGGTTTAGGAAATCTAAAATAAAGACACAGTGTTTTGAACAGGTCAGGTGAATCACAACTGCTGAGATGGAAGGTGGCAACAATAGAGAGTGTATGTAGCAAGAAGATACTAAAAACCACAATAGTCACAGGATGTGTGAAGGCGGCTTTCCTGTATCAGCAGGCTATAATTAATGTAAAGGAGGAGATTCGCTATGTTAACCCTATTGCAGGCTGAAAAGAGTGGCTACACTCTAGTCTGCAGTGAAAACATGAAACACACTTCCTCCGGTAAGATGTTAAATCAGAATACCCAAATTTATAAGACATTAATGGTCAGAATGAACGATGAGTAATGATATGAAGTTTCAGCAGGCTTTTGTAAGTAAAACATGGAGAATAACATATGCATTTTGAGGATATTATAATGGTAAGCGTTATAGTGCTGGCAGATATCAAGGCTGAGAGTCAGAAGTAGTAACACTTACAGCGTAGTCGGAAGAGCAGGCTAGAGCTGAGTAGCGAGAGAGAGAGCAGCTGGCGTGTGACGTCACCGCGGTAGTTGCGGAGCTCCGTGGAAGTGCTGAGACAGGAGACAGGAGCGTCCAAGGTAATTGTAAGAAAACAATTCAAGTGGAGGTTAGTAAATCACAGGAGTTTCAGAGGAAACTGAAGGTTGCAAGTAAAAAGCAACAGCAGCAAAGTTCGTGACAAAACTTGAATCCAAAGAAAAAGTTGCTGGTAGCAAATTTGAGTGAGCAGAGTTCAGACAAAACTGGCTAGGCAATTGAAGTGTATATCAATACTAAGCAAAGAATGATTGAAACAGGTGTGCCTTAAATAGGGTGGAGACAGGTATGAGAAGCAGTGATCCTTAAAGGAACAGTACAACCAAGGATAGTGTATATGGCAGAGATGTATATCCTGACAGGATCCCCCCTTCTAAGAGCGACTCCGGAGCTCAGGGTCCAGGAGAGTCGGGATGCCGTTGATGAAAACGAGACACCAACCTGGGTGCGGAGATGTTAACAGAGGGTTCCCAGGAATCCTCATCAGGTGGGTAACCCTTCCAGCTTACGAGGTACTGTAAAACCCCATTCATCATGCGGGAATCTTTGATGGATTGAACCTCATATTCGATATCAGGGTCGACAGAAACCAGAGGAAGAGAAGAAGATGAGGCGGAACCCCTCACTGCCCGGTAAGGTTTCAGAAGGGAGACATGAAATGTCGGGTGGATTTTCATAGTAGGAGGTAGGGTGAGACGAACAGCATTGGCATTGACGATATGAGCTATGGGATAAGGACCAACAAAGAGTGGAGATAACTTCCTGCATGGAGTGTTCATACGTAAATGTTTTGTAGAAAGCCATACCAAGTCACCTACTTCATATTTTGGAGGAGCTGTCCTGCGTCTGTCGTAGTACCGTTTATAGAGCCTTTTTGCGTTTTCAATGGAGGATTCAATACGAGTGAAATTCGAGGAAATGCTTTGGGAAAGCTCAGCGATTGAAGGAGAAGAAGAATCTTGAGTAGGATACAATTGGAATGTTGGATGAAATCCGTAATTCGAGTAGAATGGAGTTTGATTAGTGGTGGCATGTAAGGTGTTGTTATAGCAAAATTCAGCGTATGGTAGTAAGCCCGCCCAAAGATGTTGTTCAGAGGAACAAAAAGACCTTAGGAATTGTTCCAGCCATTGGTTACAGCGTTCGGTCTGTCCATTTGACTGAGGATGGTATGCGGTTGTAAGCCGCCTGTCAATATGGAAGAGTTTGCAGAACTCTGACCAGAGTTTACTGGAGAATTGAGTGCCTCTGTCACTTAAAACGGTCTTTGGGAGGCCATGCAACTTGATGACATTAGAAATAAGAAGCTGAACAGTTTCTATTGAGGTAGGTAGTTTATGGTACGGGATAAAATGACACATTTTTGTGAAAAGATCCACTACAACCATGATGGTGTTGTTCCTTGAGGAAAGAGGTGGTCGACTATAAAATCGAGAGCAATTTCGGACCACGGTGTCTTAGGAGTAGGTAAAGGCAGTAAAAGTCCATATGGTGGTTGTTTATTCCTTTTTGATATGGTACAAATGCTGCAGGAGTGGACATGTTGGAATACATCGGCAGTCATATTTGGCCACCAATAACTCCTTTTCGCTAATTCCAGGGTCTTTTTTATACCAGGGTGACCAGCGAGTGGAGAGTCATGTAATGATTCCAGCAGAGGTAGACGGAGTATGGGAGGAATGTATAAACGGGAGCCATGATAATAACATCCATCGGACTTCAACTGCAGTTCCTGTAGTGGTTTTAAAGAATCCTTCTGTTGTTCGGTATGAATAATAGGCCTGGTGTCGTATGTGAAACAGAGGAAATTTTCCGAAGGAATTATACTTTGTTGAGATGGTTGTGAGATGGACTCAGGTGGTATGCGAGAAAGTGCATCAGCTTTCTGATTTTTTGTTGAAGGTCGATAGGTAATAAGGAAATTAAAACGTGAGAAAAACAAATTCCATCTAACTTGACGGGAGGTGAGTGTTCGGGAGGTTTTTAAATATTGAAGGTTACGGTGATCAGTATAGATGAGAGTAGGGTAGGTAGTACCCTCTAAAAGATGTCGCCAATGTTCCAGGGATAGTTTAATTGCAAGTAGTTCTTTATCCCCGATAGGATAGTTTTGTTCAGAGATGTTTAAGGTCCTGGAATAAAAACCGACAGGATGGAGAGGTTTATCTAGATTCTCCCGTTGTGATAGTACTGCTCCAATTGCGAAGTTGGATGCATCAACCTCTAAAATGAACTGAAGTTTTGGGTCAGGAAAACGTAGAATGGGTGCACTGGTGAATTTCTGTTTGAGTGTATCAAAAGCTGATTGACAGTCTTGAGTCCACTTGAATGGAATCTTGACTTTTGTGAGTGTGGTTAGAGGAGTTGCCAGTTTAGAAAAATCTTTGATAAACTTACGGTAGAAGTTTGCGAATCCCATAAAGGATTGAACCTGGCGTCTGGTCTTTGGGGTAGGCCAGTTCAGTACTGCTTCAATTTTTTTATTCTCCATAAAAATTCCTGAAGGGGATATTTCATATCCAAGGAAAGATATGGTCTGGGAATTGAAAACACATTTTTCAGCTTTTGCATAGAGGAAATTGCTTCTAAGCCGGGAAAGAACTTGCCTCACATGTAGAATGTGCTGTTCTAAAGTTTTTGAGTAGATGAGAATATCATCTAGGTATATGACTATGTTGACATCAAGGAGGTCTCTAAAAAGATCATTTATTAAGTGCTGAAAAGCAGCAGGCGCATTACACAACCCGAATGGCATGACTACGTACTCGAATAAACCATAACGGGTTCGGAACGCAGTCAGCCATTCGTCTCCTGATCTTATTCGGAGAAGGTTGTATGCACCCCTTAAATCCAATTTTGTAAAAAACTTAGCTCCCTCTAGTCTCTCAATAAGCTCTGGTATGAGGGGTAAAGGGTAGCGGTTTTTTACCGTAATTTTATTTAGCTGACGGTAATCGACTATAGGTCTAAGAGTGCCGTCTTTGTTTTTAACAAAAAATATTCCGGCCCCAGCCGGCGAGGTCGAGGGTCTGATGAACCCTTTTCTAAGGTTCTCTTCTAAATATGTCTTTAGGTGTTTTAGCTCAGTATGAGATAAGGGAAATATGTGCCCAATAGGGATCTCTGACCCAGGGAGTATGTCTATGGGGCAGTCGTATTTTCTATGCGGAGGCAGACTCTCTGCCTCCTTTTTGCTAAAAACATCAGAAAAATCGCTATAAACCTCTGGTATGGGTGGTATGTCCTGAGTGTCAGAAATTTGTAATACTGTACTGGGGAGACAAGTACTTTGGCAGTATGATGAATTGTAATTAAGTGTGGAATTGGACCAGTCTATCTGTGGGTTGTGTGTATGCAACCATTGCATCCCCAAAACCACCTGAGAGACCGGGCAATTTATTACATCGAAAGAGACATATTCTCTATGCTGATCATGAGAGACCACAAGTAGGGGTATGGTATGAAATTCAACAGGCCCAGAAGAAATATTTTTTCCATCTATCCCTCTTAAATAAACAGGAGACTGTTTCTGCATCAGTGGTATTTTATTTACAGTGCAAAATTCCTTATCTATATAGGAAGCCGTGGCACCAGAATCAATTATCGCTGTGGCGTGAAGTCGAAGTTGTTCCCACTGTAACAGAAGAGGGATTTTTATGTAAGTAACTGAACTCTGTTGAGTAGTACAACAATAAAAGTCTGTTAAGGTCTTACCCTTGTTTTGTTTTAGGAGGGAAGGGCAGTCTTTCACAGTGTGTTCGTCAGAGGCACAGTACAGGCATAGATTATTGGAACGACGTCTGAGCTTCTCTTGAGGAGATAAAGGTCCTTTGATGAAGGCAATGTCCATGGGTTCAGGAGTGTTTTTGTGTAGGGAAGAGGCATGTGTGGGGTAGGAAGTTTTCCTAGGGTTAGAGTCATGCCCAGTCTTTTCTTGGTACCTTTCCCTGAGGCGCCTATCTATCGTAATACTAAGTGACATGAGCTCTTCTAAGGTATCTGGGATATCTGTGCGAGACAACTCGTCTTTTATTCCCTCAGAGAGGCCGAGTCTGAACTGGTTCCTAAGGGACAGATTGTTCCATTGAGAGTCCTTTGCCCATTTTTTAAATTCTGTGATGTAGTCTTCGACTACCCTCTTCTTTTGTTTAAGGCCACGCATGGCGTTTTCAGCTGTAAGCTGTTTGTATGGATCCTCATACAATTGATCCATTGAGACAAAAAAATTATCCAAAGAATTCAATATCTCTTCATTATTCTCAAAGTAAGTGTTTGCCCATGTACGGGGTTCACCTCTAAGGTAAGATATGGTCGTGAGTACTCTAATCCTATCATTTGGGTAGGTATGAGGTCTTAAAGCAAACAATAACAGGCATGCATTTTTAAACTCTCTGTAGAGAGTCCTGTCTCCATGGAAACAATCTGGAGGACTAACCTGGGGTTCATATATATGTGTTCTTTTGTCTACTACATCCCTAATGTATGCTTTAAGGTTATCATTCTCCACTTTTAATGCGTTTAAACCATTTGTTAACAAATCTACTCTTTGTGTTAATGCCTGCATGTGAGTGTTAATCTCAGCTGGATCCATAGGTTTTTAATGGCTTAGTATTCTGTCACACTGGTTTAGGAAATCTAAAATAAAGACACAGTGTTTTGAACAGGTCAGGTGAATCACAACTGCTGAGATGGAAGGTGGCAACAATAGAGAGTGTATGTAGCAAGAAGATACTAAAAACCACAATAGTCACAGGATGTGTGAAGGCGGCTTTCCTGTATCAGCAGGCTATAATTAATGTAAAGGAGGAGATTCGCTATGTTAACCCTATTGCAGGCTGAAAAGAGTGGCTACACTCTAGTCTGCAGTGAAAACATGAAACACACTTCCTCCGGTAAGATGTTAAATCAGAATACCCAAATTTATAAGACATTAATGGTCAGAATGAACGATGAGTAATGATATGAAGTTTCAGCAGGCTTTTGTAAGTAAAACATGGAGAATAACATATGCATTTTGAGGATATTATAATGGTAAGCGTTATAGTGCTGGCAGATATCAAGGCTGAGAGTCAGAAGTAGTAACACTTACAGCGTAGTCGGAAGAGCAGGCTAGAGCTGAGTAGCGAGAGAGAGAGCAGCTGGCGTGTGACGTCACCGCGGTAGTTGCGGAGCTCCGTGGAAGTGCTGAGACAGGAGACAGGAGCGTCCAAGGTAATTGTAAGAAAACAATTCAAGTGGAGGTTAGTAAATCACAGGAGTTTCAGAGGAAACTGAAGGTTGCAAGTAAAAAGCAACAGCAGCAAAGTTCGTGACAAAACTTGAATCCAAAGAAAAAGTTGCTGGTAGCAAATTTGAGTGAGCAGAGTTCAGACAAAACTGGCTAGGCAATTGAAGTGTATATCAATACTAAGCAAAGAATGATTGAAACAGGTGTGCCTTAAATAGGGTGGAGACAGGTATGAGAAGCAGTGATCCTTAAAGGAACAGTACAACCAAGGATAGTGTATATGGCAGAGATGTATATCCTGACAGTCGGGGATAGTATATTGCCTAATGTCATATTTTTGGAGTATATACATTTAAATCCTTTTGTTACAACTTCCTTAAGGGCTTTGTCCCCATAAAGTATTGGAAAGTATTTTCTTAGAATGGCACAAATATCATAATATTCTGATGAATATTTAGTGATAAACATGGTTCTATCATCAGTTTTATCCTTGATTCTGTGCTCTAGGGCCTCCCGTCTACTAACCCCAGCCACTTCCTTAGCCACGTTCCTCACCATTTCCAGTCAGTATCCTCTCTCGATTAGTCTATTGACCATACAGTTGATTTCTTTTGCATAGTCTTGGTCTGAGCTGCATAAACGTCTGGTCCGTAACAACTGCCCTCTTGCTATTCCCTTAAAGACATGTTTAGGGTGTGGACTTTTATGGTGCAGGAGTGTGTTGCCTGATATCGATTTTCTATATAATCTAGAAGTTATCAGACCAGTCTGTGGATCACCCACTATCGTCACATCCAAAAAATTGATGGATGTTTTGTTTCATTCACAGGTAAATTGTACCCCATTGTCACAGGAGTTCAGGTATTGTACAAAATTCTCTGTGTTTACCTTATCTGATGACCATACAATCAAAAGGTCATCTATGAAACAATTGTATAGAAAAATATATCTTCTGAAGGGGTTGCTATCTGCATAGACAAAGGTTCTTTCCAGCCAGCCCATAAAGATGTTAGCATACGAGGGGGCAAATTTGGCCCCCATGGCTGTCCCTTGTCTCTGCAGATAGCAAACCCCTTCGAACAAGAAATAATTGTGCTCTAACAGATATGTGGTGACTCTGAGAATGTATTGTGTGGCATCGCTGTCAATTCCATAGATGGGTTCTAGAAAATATTTGATGGCTCTTATTCCCATTTCTTTTGGGATGCTTGAATACAAGGCCACCACATCTATGGTGTGACGAACCAAGGTTATCCAACCCTGCGCCCGTCACTTATTTGGCACAGAAAGGGTTTTCAGCCCCCTTTTCTGTCACCTATAGGTCACAATCTAGCCACACCAGGCAAGCTTGTGATTCAGTTTAGCGGGTGCAAGAGTTAATTCGCATTCCCTTAATCTGTACTAGACGTAAGAGAAATGCCCAACACTCCCTTGTAATGCCACCCACAATAAACTATAAATCCTATAGCTCAAATGCTGCCACCACTTAAAATTTATTAAAGGGAAAATCTTAAGGAAAACCCCAGACTTTACACATTAACTCTAGAAATACAATTTAGCAGAAAATAACCTAAAATTATACAGTTCTAATATTCCAGTCTCTTTCAGTAAAGTGGTTCAATTATTAGACAAAGGCCAAACTTAATAAAGGAATTATTTATTATGCCAAAAATATTATGCACAATGCATTATTAACAAAAAGTTGTTACACATAAAATTACACACGCAAACAGTATTTTAAAATAAAAAGGAGAAAAACAGAATTGAATACTTTCCTAGTCTTCAAGATTTGCGCCAGGGGAATGGCAGAAGAAGATGGCTCCTTACTCTGTACAGCAGCTCCCCTTGTAAGAATGACAATCTTATTGTTAAAAAATAAGAATCTTAAACCTACTTCTCAGAGATCATGTTGCTTAACCACACCCTCCTGGGCAGGCTAAGAAACCCCACTGTCTTTACAAACTTCAATAGACTAAATTTTTTGCCTGAATTTATACAATCCATTATCATTCCTGCTAGGTAAGAAATTTCTATATTTACATATTTAGAACCTCTTAGTTTTATTGGGAGAACCAGTTTGATATCAAATATGCCATAGGTTGTCATATTTACCTGCCGTTAAAGTTATAACACTTTTAACCCACATATGTACATAGTATACCAATGTCCTGTCAGTGACCTGGTCAGTTTTTGTAATGAAGGGCCTGTTTTGCATCATGCATTCTATTGACAGCTTAAGCCATAAACTTTATCCTGTGTATCTCTGTGACTAAGAGCTTCAGTGATTTTATGACTCAATGCATACACACTAGCATTTGGTGGCTAGTTAGAGGGTTCTGGCACTTCAAAGAAAATACAAACACAATTCTTCTTGAAAACAAATAACTGCTTTGAGTGCAAGCTGCACAAAGTTAACTCCTTAGGAGCTGAATCCTGAGATATTTGTGACACCTCCCCCAATAAGAGACGCAAAAGGGGGTGGCTACAAGCCACTCCCGATGCGTGTCAAAGGGGACACTCCTCCTGGCGTGACAGACCATCAGCATTACCATGCGTACTGCCCTTTTTATGTTGTATGGTAAACTCATGTTGTTGTAGAGCTAGGCTCCACCTGAGGAGTTTACCATTTGAGCCAGCTACCCTATGTAACCAGTGTAAGGGATTGTGGTCAGTTATCACTGTAAACTGGCGTCCATACAGAGAAGGCTGTAGCTTTTGCAAGGCCCAAACTATAGCAAGGCACTCTTTTTCCACAGTGGCATATGCCACTTCTCGCGGGAGTAATTTCCTGCTGAGGTACACAATGGGGTGCTCCTCACCTTTCTTATCCACCTGACTCAGCACAGCCCCTAGCCCATAGTTAGAAGCATCCGTTTGCACTATGAATCTCCTGTGGAAATCAGGGGCCTGTAGTACAGGGGAGGCCGTAAGGGCAATTTTCAGTAAATTAAAAGCCCTGTCACACTCAGGGGTCCATTTGACTGTTAGAGGTAGGCTTTTCTTTGTAAGGTCTGTTAGGGGTTTGGCTATGGTACTATAGTGTGGCACAAACTTTCTATAGTACCCTGCAGTACCCAGGAAGGACATAACCTGTTTCTTTGTCTTAGGGGTGGGCCAGGCCATTATGGCTTCAGTTTTACTGGGCTCGGGGCGCAGTACCCCTCCTCCCACCAGGTGACCCAAGTACTGGACCTCCCCCATGCCCAGCTGACACTTATCTGGTTTTATAGTTAGCCCAGCAGTGGCTATTCGGTCCAATACACTGGCTAAATGTGTGAGGTGTTCCTCCCAGGTATCACTGAACACTGCAATATCATCCAGGTATGCAACAGCTTGCCCCTCTAGCCCCTCCAATAAGTGGTTAACTAACCGCTGGAATGTGGCAGGGGCATTTTTCATCCCAAAGGGCATCACTTGGAACTCATATAACCCAAAAGGAGTGATAAAGGCAGATCTCTCTTGTGCTTCTGGGGTCATAGGGATCTGCCAGTATCCCCTGCTGAGATCCATGATACTCAGATACTTGGCCCCTGCTAGCCTGTCCAGTAGCTCATCTATGCGAGGCATAGGATAAGCATCAAATTCAGTCACCAAGTTTAGCTTTCTGTAATCTACACAGAACCTAGTGGTTTTGTCCTTTTTGGGGACTAGTACCACTGGGGAGGCCCAGGGGCTGTGGGACTTACAAATCACTCCAAGCTCTAGCATCTCCTCTATCTCCCTTTTTATGTCAGCACTGACCTGCAAGGATACCCTGTAAGCTGTTTGTCTGAGGGGATGGTGATTCCCAGTATCTACATGATGTGTGACTAGGTGTGTCCTGCCATAGGAATTTCATGGGCCACTCCCAACAGTTGCGCTCTAAACCATTTAGGTACCACTAACTGTCTCTCAGCTAGCCAGGGATCCTGTCCCTTCACTGGAATGGACTCCCGGTACAACCTCCCTTTTTCCCAGTACACTCTCTCTTTATCAGAGTCAGCAGGCAGCTGCCTAGCTAGGTCCCTGATCTTCTCTAGTGTGGGATCGGTCCCCTGGGCCTGCTGAAAATCCTGACTCTGACCAATTATTAGTGACTGTGCTGTTTGAGGCCCCCCACCTTCCTTATCAGTGTTCTCCCCTGGGTCCTCAGGCTGAAGCACCCCCTGCTCCCTAATCTGGGCAGACTGCTGTCGGGTAACCACTGATACAGAGGGGCCCTCCCCCTCTGGCACTACTTCTACACACTTTTGGTACTTAGGGATGATTGGTTCACACACCAACAGACTGTCATTCTCATTCAGCTCTCTCTCTCTGTCAGTGCATCCTCCCATATTTTCACAGGGCCCTACAGACATGTCTGGTTCAGGTAAAGGCTGCGTCACACACACACCCTGCCCCCCCTCCCCTTCAGCACATATCTGAGCATAGTTACACATGGTCTCTTGTACATTAGGACCCTTATCTTGTTTACCTAGGTCACAGGTATCATGATCAGGTATATACTGTGACAATAATCTACCCAAATCAGTACCAAGCAATACATTTGTAGGAATATTATCTGACACTCCCACATCTCTTAACCCTCTTCCTGCTCCCCAATCTAGATATACTCGTGCCATAGGCACTGCAGGTTGTACTCCCCCAATCCCTTTTACTGCTAGAGTCTTTCCAGGGATAATGTCCTCCGAGCTAACTAGCTCTGGACATACAATAGTCACTTCTGCACCCGTGTCTCTTAGCCCTAATGTTACCTTATCTCCAACAGTCTCAGGTTGTAGGTTCTCATTGGTACTTTCCTCTGGCCGGGTTACAAACAAAACAGAAGATGATAATCCTGAGGAGCGGCCTCCTCCTGCTGATGCTGAAGGTTTCTTCCTCTCTGGGCAGTTAGTGCTGATGTGACCCATTTTCTGACAAGCAAAACACTTGCGAGTATCTCCCTGCCCAGATGCAGCACCCGCCCCTCCTTTCCCAGAGGGAGCAGACACACTGGATAAAGGCACAGCAGGTTTTGTGAAGGGGGGTCGTGCAGCAGCTCCTTTACAGGTGGATCCCCCTTTAGAAAAGGATTTCCTCCCATTCTCTGGAGACCGGTTAGCTGTGTAAAAATCAGCCAGCTCGCCAGCTTCCAATGCTGTTATGGGCTTCCGATCTAAAACCCATTCTTGAACTCCGGCTGGGCACAGCTGCATAAATTGCTCCTTCACCATCAAATCTTCCAGTTCCTCCATTGTGGCAACTTTTAATCCTCTGACCCACTGTTTAAAGGCTGTCATCAAGTTCCCAACAGCTGTAATATAGCTCTCTGACGAACCTTTCTGCAGGGAACGGAATTTCTTTCGGTACACCTCAGGAGTGAGATTGTATCTCCTCTGTAGTGCAGCTTTAATGGAATCATAGTCCTGATCAAACTCTGGGGGTAGTTCAGCAAACGCCTCCAGTGCAGGACCTTTCAGGCCAGGGGTAAGATACTTGGCCCACTGCTCCCTTGGCAACTGGAACTGTCTGCAAACTTTCTCAAAGCTACGCAGGAATACATCCACATCTCCATCTTTCTCCAGGGTGGGAAAATTCTCTGCACGCACTCTGGGAGCAGGTGGGTCTCTAGGTTCACTAACAACAGGTGAGACCATCCCTCTCTCCAACCGTGCAAGCTGTAGCTGATACTCTCTCTCCGCCTGTCGTTCAGCCGCCTGTCTTTCAGCAACCTGTCTCTCAGCTGCCAGAGACGCCTGCCTCTCAGCCATGGCAGCCTGTCGTTCAGCAGCCTGTCTTTCATAAAACTTTGTAATCAGTTCCATGCGCAAACTTGCATCCACTGAGCCCATATGTTTAAGAACAGTTTGCAAATAACAGTCCAATGGATCCCCAGATCCTGATGAATCACCGCCCACAGCTGCAGACATCTCTCCTGAGACTTCAACTGGTGTGATTTGGCTGTTATCATATTCAACAAGAGCTTGTATTAGTGAATCTTTGTTCTTTGAACGTATTGGAATATCCCGCTCCTGGCATAGGAGTATAAGTGCCTCTCTAGATCGCTGCTCGTATGCCTCCATAGCAAAAATAAAATAGAAAAGAAAAACAGAGAATAGGGAAGGGGACTGTTTGCAATGTGTGACTATATAATGCACTGAGTTTTAGCCTTTGGAAATTGTAAGAAACAATTTCTTTTAGTACCGGGATTTTCACACTAGCAAATCCACAAGCACTAAAATCTAATAATAAAAAAATTTATCTACACCGCTGCCCACCAATTTGTGACGAACCAAGGTTATCCAACCCTGCGCCCGTCACTTATTTGGCACAGAAAGGGTTTTCAGCCCCCTTTTCTGTCACCTATAGGTCACAATCTAGCCACACCAGGCAAGCTTGTGATTCAGTTTAGCGGGTGCAAGAGTTAATTCGCATTCCCTTAATCTGTACTAGACGTAAGAGAAATGCCCAACACTCCCTTGTAATGCCACCCACAATAAACTATAAATCCTATAGCTCAAATGCTGCCACCACTTAAAATTTATTAAAGGGAAAATCTTAAGGAAAACCCCAGACTTTACACATTAACTCTAGAAATACAATTTAGCAGAAAATAACCTAAAATTATACAGTTCTAATATTCCAGTCTCTTTCAGTAAAGTGGTTCAATTATTAGACAAAGGCCAAACTTAATAAAGGAATTATTTATTATGCCAAAAATATTATGCACAATGCAGTATTAACAAAAAGTTGTTACACATAAAATTACACACGCAAACAGTATTTTAAAATAAAAAGGAGAAAAACAGAATTGAATACTTTCCTAGTCTTCAAGATTTGCGCCAGGGGAATGGCAGAAGAAGATGGCTCCTTACTCTGTACAGCAGCTCCCCTTGTAAGAATGACAATCTTATTGTTAAAAAATAAGAATCTTAAACCTACTTCTCAGAGATCATGTTGCTTAACCACACCCTCCTGGGCGGGCTAAGAAACCCCACTGTCTTTTACAAACTTCAATAGACTAAATTTCTTGCCTGAATTTATACAATCCATTATCATTCCTGCTAGGTAAGAAATTTCTATATTTACATATTTAGAACCTCTTAGTTTTATTGGGAGAACCAGTTTGATATCAAATATGCCATAGGTTGTCAAATTTACCTGCCGTTAAAGTTATAACACTTTTAACCCACATATGTACATAGTATACCAATGTCCTGTCAGTGACCTGGTCAGTTTTTGTAATGAAGGGCCCATGCATTCTATTGACAGCTTAAGCCATAAACTTTATCCTGTGTATCTCTGTGACTAAGAGCTTCAGTGATTTTATGACTCAATGCATACACACTAGCATTTGGTGGCTAGTTAGAGGGTTCTGGCACTTCAAAGAAAATACAAACACAATTCTTCTTGAAAACAAATAACTGTTTTGAGTGCAAGCTGCACAAAGTTAACTCCTTAGGAGCTGAATCCTGAGATATTTGTGACATATGGTAAGCCAGCTGGATTCGGGGAAACAATGTGTTTGCTCTATTATTTTCAAAAGGTGGGTAGTGTCCTTAATATGGCTATGCAATGTCCCCACTATAGGCTGCAGTATGGCATCTAGCCACTCTGACAAAGGTTCCAGAAGGGAACCTATGCCAGACACAATTGGTCTACCTTTTACGTTTGTTAGTCCCTTGTGAACTTTTGGTAGATGGTGAAAAATGGGGGTAACAGGATTACTCACATATAGATAGTTCAAAGTCTCTGTATCCATAAATCCCCCACTTAAACCATCGTCCAACAAGTCATATAATTCTCTTTGGAACCTATTAACAGGGTTAAATGTAAGTGTGGTATATGTATTGGGATCTTCAAGCTGTCTTAGTGCCTCAGCGATATATGTGTCTTTATTAAGGACCACTACACTTCCCCCCTTATCAGAGTTTTTAATTACTATTGATTTATTATTCTTAAGTTTACTCAGTGCCTCCTTTTCTTTAAGGGATAGATTATGTGAACTAGTTCTGTTAGATTGATGTAATATTGTAAGATCTTCCACAACACGCTTATGGAATAATTCCAATGACTGACCCCTGCGGTGTATGGGATAGAATTGGGTTGTTTCTTTGAATCTGGGGAATGAAGGTGAGGTGGTGGAAACATTGGGTTCATTTGACTCTAGATATAGATCCTCCAATGTCGTTACATCACACACTTCTGAGAATGAAGAAATGGTATTTCTCAAATGCTTCAGATCAGGGTCTGATCTTGGATTTATGGTGGTATTAGTTAGAAAATGTTTACGTAGGGTAAGTTTTCTAATAAATCTGTTAACGTCAATAATAGTATTAAATAGATTAAATCTATTATCCCGGCAAAAACCAAGACCATAATTTAGAACCATTCATATATTCAGTACATTAGTGTGCAATTGTACTCCATTTACGCAAATACCAGACACAACCTGTATAGATAATATCTACTTAGGTAAACAGATTTTAAAAGAAAATATGAAGCCTTTTTTTATATATATATATATTTTTTTATATATCTAATGTTTTATGCTAATACCTACTGGCTTTAGTAATATGCTGGATGACAACTGTATTGTTCTTCTGTCAATAAGCTCTGCATAACATGTCCTCTTTGGTACACCAAGAAATGTGCATTACAAAAAGAATGAGGATGCCCCCTAAATGCCATTCTGTGAATTAACTCCGCTCCCTTTAGAATATAAATATGTCAATAAGTAAAGGAGGTTCCTGCAAGGCAAGATGTGTTGTATTTGGCTAATTATTAACCCTGTGTATGCTTTTGCATAAATTAGGTAGTTTAATAATAAAGGTTGTGTAGAGAAGGTTACACACATTATGCTGTGCAGGACCTCTTTTTTATTCATCTAATATGTCACCATTGTGATTTGTAATTATACTATATATTATTATCATTATTTTACAACTGTAAATAGTTATCTAGCTATAGTACCATTCCAGTACACTATGAGTTAAAAATATAGTCTCAAACCCCCTTCATGATTCAACCAATCAGAGAATAGTACACCCTTTTTAAACCACCTCAATTTTAAGGTGTAACATAGCCGAAACTAGTCAGACCCTTCACCATTGTTCTATGTTTCCTGCTACTGGAATTTTTATCGTATGTATAATAAAGATGAACTTTTAACCGGAGGAGGTTTGCGCTTCTTTTCTCTTTGATAGAAAATATGTAGTTGCTTGTAGTGGGGTGTTTTTAATCTTGGAGTGGGTGATAGATTATCAGGGGGGAGAATTCAGGCTTCCGTCTAGTGTGACATTTTATCTTTTGTCCAGTGTACCGTTATATTTAGGAGTAGGAGGTAGGTAGAAATAAAGGATGGCCTCTGCAGACCGTAATGTTTGTTTTAAGTTCTCCACCCAGGGTTTGTTGCCAAGAGTGTAATGTCCATTAACTGCACAGGTCTATCAGAATGATCTCTTATAAGAAGACGGTATTCTCTCTCAACCTTGAAGTTATCGCTGTGTTCTCTGTTATTTAGCACTTCGCCTACTCTTAAAAACCTGTCCCTCCGTGTTGTCTGTGCTACTGTGGTAGTTTTACAGTCTTGCTGCTGTAGAATCCCCCTTCCCAGGGAGTGACAATTCAGACCAGTCAACTTCCCTCACAGAAAAGTGTCTCTCTGCAGCCCTGCGCAAATTGCAAACCCTCCCCGTGGGTGAGTCTGAACCTATTTTAAAAGATGTTTTGGTTGATGCTGGGTTCCCTGCTGTTCCCACCAGCTACCTACTGATTTATTTGTGGAGTGTATCTTCTTCTGGAAAGGAGGAGCAAGATGGCGGCTTTTCGTGCCCTTTCCGTCTGTTGCTCTGCACTAAATGCTTGTTTGCTTAGCCGGAGGTATTTTTCTGTATATTTACCCACTTGCTGCTTCTCCTACCTCCGCCTCCTGTGCGATCCTAGATCACCTGTCCTCAGAGCTCTAGGTCTCTTCACTCCGCTATGTTACGGTTTCTTCTAGTATGCGTCCGGTGGGGAAGTCGGATGAAAGACTCCTGTCTCTGTGGGGTTCCTGGCAGGGTCTCACTGCTAACCTACCAATGATCGAGGTATCCGGGCTGTAAAAGTGTGGATATTACGCCTTATTTACACTTTGTGTCTGGAGCTCCGCTTCTCTGCGTCCTACCAGATCGCCCACCCACTGGAATTCCAAGAACATTCTTTCTTATCAACATTTGATTATGAAAATCTAATTTCTACAATAACATTTGTTCTAACATTCAAATTTGAATATAAACACTTTCGCCCATCCCTACCAGGCATGTCAATGTCAATACAGCTGCAGCAGTATCCAGTAGAGAGTCCATCCAGTGCAAGTATTGAATACCACAGAGGATTCAAGTAGTAAATACTGGAGTCCTTCTGGGGGAGGCTAGGGACAAGTCCCTTCAATGCCTGAGGGCAACTTTCGCTTATGTCCCGTTAGGGGAATGTTGCGCAAATAACAGGGTATTCCTGTGTCCCTGTATAATTCCGCTTCTGTTAAGAGCCTTTTATTTCATTTTTTGTAAATTATACTCCTTTAGGGACTCTGGGTCTCACATAGGTCTGAGCTCCCAATTTGTAATCCATAAGCAAGTAGCTGGAACAACCTCTATTCTCAACCATCTCATATGAGGCCAAAAACAAAAGTAAGAGAGAGATGGGAGGGTTTTATAGCTCTTGTGTGAGTTCTTGACCCCCTCCAAGTGGCGGGAAATATATCCCAGTTGTTATGGAGGACTGTGGACCATCATCATTTTACGAACAAAATAGTTTTTTTTCCATAAAATTGGATGAACATGGGCGTTCCATGGGCATATATAAAATTTTCCTCTCAAATATCAGCATCCCACTGTTTTATTTTGCAAATGAAAAGCGAGCGTTTATCAAAATACCCTAATAGAAACATGCATATGAAAATAGAAGATATTGCAAGATGCTATAAACAGAAAGCAGCATAATGTGATTTATATTAGGTGCAAGATTTACTTTTTAAAGTGCGCCCCCTCCTCACTGCTAACTTCGTCTTAGTGAAGTTTCCCTTTCCAGCAAAAGCTCCATTAATTTCAATAGGAGACATCTCGACACTCGCAGGGACTGTACCTTTTTAAAAATAATTCCACCAGGACAGCCTCTGTAAGGGTCAGTGAGAAAAACCATGTCTGATCTGGCGAGGAATAGATAATCGGCCCCTATGTCCATCTGTGTTTTAGTACATCCAGTCCTTAGCTTTCTCATATTAACAGAATTGAATTCTAAAAGAATACAATGTTTTTATAAACGTTATTATAACTAATTAATTGTTTACCCCTATTTGTCTAGGTGTAGATAAAAGTTATTGCAGGTTCTATTACTGCTTGTTATTCTAGGGTGTGAATAAGACACTGTTTACCTCTGGCGAAGTGGCTCATGAACGCTCCCTGCGGTGGAGCAGTATGCCTCAGTGTTGGGCGTGTGCTCTCTTCCAGAGTCGCTGATGTAAGTGGGGATGTGTGCATGCACGGGACCCAGCAGATTCTTTAGCGCATATATGTAGTTCACATGCTTCCCCCTAGGTAGCCTTCCGTGATTAAACTCATATATTGAGTCTTATGGATATCTTGAAAATACCTGAAAATTCAAGTAGCAATTTTAGAGAACATATAGAGAATTGCAACAACTAGGTACAGGTGGCCCTCAGTTTACGCCGGTTCAACTTGCGCCGTTTCAGAATAACAACCTTTTTTTTTTTAAGTCTGTGACTGCTATTGAAAAGCTTTGGAAAGCAGTGCACTAATTAAAATAGCCAGTAGGTGGAGCTGTCTGTTTGTTTTGCAGCAAAGTTATGCAACTTAACAGCCTGAAATTGATCTGTGTACACAGAGCAGACATTAGTTATCGAGAAACAAGATTTAGCAGGCACTTCCCTATTATCTTCCTGTCCAGCTGCTTGAGGTGAGGGTGCCTAATTGCTTATTAATCACTGCAGATTGAAATGCATAGAATAGGTGCAGACCCAATATTATCTAACATGCTAACAATGCAGAGAACTGATTGCTGAAAAATGCAAGTAAAAAAAAAGTTTTTTTCATTAAACTTAGTTTGATGATGATGCAGTCTGTTGTGTGATTATTTAATTAGGTGCTGTTAGCAAATGTTTTTGTTCAATAAACTTAGTTTGATGATGTTACAATCTATATTATTAGGTTTATAATGATGTTTAGTATTTAAAGTCTTCATTTCAAAGCTTTAAAAATAATGTATTAGGTGTTACTTATGACAATTTTGAGAGGGGCCTGGAACCTAACCCCCTCACTTCCCATTGACTTACATTATAAACTGGGTTTCAATTTACAACAGTTTTGATTTACAACCATTCCTCCTGGAACCTAAACCTGGCGTAAACTGAGGGATACCTGTAATCTGAAAGAGATTGTCTTGTGCAATAATGGGAAAAAAAGTCTGCGTTTCATGTCTCTTTAAATATAAAACTAATAGGTGGACTTATCAGGAGTCCAAATAGCTAGAAGGATAGAGTGCCTCACTTTAAAGGTTCAAAACACACTAGTCATTTGTTACAGGTCCAAAGAATTCAGACACACACAGGTCTTGATAAAGTTCAATACTTTTATTAAATTCCATGCACAAAAGTTCATGTTTCGGCTCCAACAGGATACTTTTTCAAGACATCAATGTGTTCCCCTAAAACAGTCTTATGGAACACATTGATGTCTTGAAAAAGGCTCCTGTTGGTGCTGAAATGTATTTTTTTTGCATGTTATTTAATAAAGTATTGAACTTTATAAAGACTTATGAGTGACTAAATTCTTTGGAACTTTCTATATGCATTTAGCGGAGCACCTGGGCAATTAAAGTTACACTATATATATATATATATATATATATAAATAAATGCAGCTCATTAGTGGAGTAGTGCTAAGCTTAAAGGGACGGTCTGCTCTTGAGTTGTTAGTGTTTAAAAAGATAGATAATCCCTTTATTACCCATTCCCAAGTTTTGCATTTCCAACACGGTTATATTAATATACTTTTTACCTCTGTGATTACCTTGTATCTACGCCTCTGCAGACTGCCCCCTTATTTCCGTTCTTTTGACAGTCTTGCATTTTAGCCAATCAGTACTAACTCATAAATAACTCCACGGAATGAGCACAATGTTATCTATACGGCACACATGAACTCGAACCATCTAGCTGTAAAAAACTGTCAAAATGAACTGAGATAAGAGGTGGCCTTTAAGATCTTAGAAATTAGCATATGAGTCTACCTAGGTTTTGCTTTCAACAAATAATACCAAGAGAACAAAGCAATTGGATGATGAATGTAAACTGTAAAGTTGTATTAAATTGCATGCCCTATGTGAATCGTGAAAGTTTAATTTTGACTAGACTTCCCATTTAAAGGGACAGTCAACACAATAATTTTTGTTGTTTTAAAAGTTAGATAATCCCTTAATTACCAATTCCCCAGTTTTGCATAACCAACACAGTTATAATTATACACATTTTACCTCTGTAATTACCTTGTATCTAAGCCTCAGCAGACTGCCCCCTTATTTCAGTTCTTTTGACAGACTTGCATTTTAGCCAATCAGAGCTCTCTCCATGGTAAATTCACCTGCATGAGCTCAATGTTATCTATATGAAACACGTGAACTAATGCCCTCTAGTGGTGAAAAACTATCAAAATGCATTTAGATTAGAGGCGGCCTTCAAGGTCTAAGAAATTAGCATATGAACCACCTAGCTTTCAACTAAGAATACCAACGCCTAGATTTAGAGTTCTGCGGCCAAAGGGGTGCATAGCTAACGCTGGCTTTTTTTCTGGCCGCACCTTTTAAATACCGCTGGTATTGAGAGTTCACAGAATGGCTGCGTTAGGCTCCAAAAAAGGAGCGTATAGCATATTTAACGCAACTTCAACTCTCGATACCAGCAGTGCTTACGGACGCGGCCAGCTTCAAAAATGTGCTAGTGCACGATTCCCCCATAGAAAACAATGGGGCTGTTTGAGCTGAAAAAAACCTAACACCTGCAAAAAAGCCGCGTTCAGCTCCTAACGCAGCCCCATTGTTTGCTATGGGGAAACACTTCCTACGTCTGCACCTAACACTCTAACATGTACCCTGAGTCTAAACACCCCTAACCTTACACTTATTAACCCCTAATCTGCCGCCCTCGCTATCGCTGACCCCTGCATATTATTATTAACCCCTAATCTGCCGCTCCGTAAACCGCCGCTACTTACATTATCCCTATGTACCCCTAATCTGCTGCCCCTAACACCGCCGACCCCTATATTATATTTATTAACCCCTAATCTGCCCCCCACAACGTTGCCTCCACCTGCCTACACTTATTAACCCCTAATCTGCCGAGCGGACCGCACCGCTATTATAATAAAGTTATTGACCCCTAATCTGCCTCACTAACCCTATAATAAATAGTATTAACCCCTAATCTGCCCTCCCTAACATCGCCGACACCAAACTTCAAACATTAACCCCTAATCTGCCGACTGGAGCTCACCGCTATTCTAATAAATGTATTAACCCCTAAAGCTAAGTCTAACCCTAACACTAACACCCCCCTAAGTTAAATATAATTTAAATCTAACAAAATAAATTAACTCTTATTAAATAAATTATTCCTATTTAAAGCTAAATACTTACCTGTAAAATAAATCCTAATATAGCTACAATATAAATTATATTTATATTATAGCTATTTTAGGATTTATATTTATTTTACAGGTAACTTTGTATTTATTTTAACCAGGTACAATAGCTATTAAATAGTTAAGAACTATTTAATAGCTAAAATAGTTAAAATAATTACAAAATTACCTGTAAAATAAATCCTAACCTAAGTTACAATTAAACCTAACACTACACTATCAATAAATTAATTAAATAAAATACCTACAATTACCTACAATTAAACCTAACACTACACTATCAATACATTAATTAAATACAATATCTACAAATAAATACAATGAAATAAACTAACTAAAGTACAAAAAATAAAAAAGAACTAAGTTACAAAAAATAAAAAAATATTTACAAACATCAGAAAAATATTACAACAATTTTATACTAATTACACCTACTCTAAGCCCCCTAATAAAATAACAAAGACCCCCAAAATAAAAAAATGCCCTACCCTATTCTAAATTACAAAAGTTCAAAGCTCTTTTACCTTACCAGCCCTGAACAGGGCCCTTTGCGGGGCATGCCCCAAAGAATTCAGCTCTTTTGCCTGGAAAAACCCCCCACATACAATACCCCCCCCAACATTACAACCCACCACCCACATACCCCTAATCTAACCCAAACCCCCCTTAAATAAACCTAACACTAAGCCCCTGAAGATCTTCCTACCTTATCTTCACCATACCAGGTCTTGATCCAAGCCCAAGCGGGGGGCTGAAGATGTCCATGATCCATCTGAAGTCTTCATCAAAGCGGGAGCTGAAGAGGTCCATGATCCGGCTGAAGTCTTCATCCAAGCGGGAGCTGAAGAGGTCCATGATCCGGCTGAAGTCTTCTATCAACGGCATCTTCAATCTTCTTTCTTCCGGATACCATGTTCATCCCGCCGACGCGGAACATCCATCTTCACCGACGACTTCCCGACGAATGACGGTTCCTTTAAGGGACGTCATCCAAGATGGCGTCCCTCGAATTTCGATTGGCTGATAGGATTCTATCAGCCAATCGGAATTAAGGTAGGAAAATTCTGATTGGCTGATGGAATCAGCCAATCAGAATCAAGTTCAATCCGATTGGCTGATTCAATCAGCCAATCAGATTGAGCTCGCATTCTATTGGCATTCTATTGGCTGTTCCGATCAGCCAATAGAATGCGAGCTCAATCTGATTGGCTGATCGGATCAGCCAATCAGATTGAACTTGATTCTGATTGGCTGATTCCATCAGCCAATCAGAATTTTCCTACCTTAATTCCGATTGTCGGTGAAGATGGCTGTTCCGCGTCGGCGGGATGAACATGTTATCCGGAAGAAAGAAGATTGAAGATGCCGTTGATAGAAGACTTCAGCCGGATCATGGACCTCTTCAGCTCCCGCTTGGATGAAGACTTCAGCCGGATCATGGACCTCTTCAGCTCCTGCTTTGATGAAGACTTCAGCCGGATCATGGACATCTTCAGCCCCCCGCTTGGGCTTGGATCAAGACATCGGAGGAGCTCTTCTGGATCGATCGGTGAACCTGTTATGGTGAAGATAAGGTAGGAAGATCTTCAGGGGCTTAGTGTTAGGTTTATTTAAGGGGGGTTTGGGTTAGATTAGGGGTGGTGGGTTGTAATGTTGGGGGGGAGGTATTGTATGTGTTTTTTTTACAGGCAAAAGAGCTGAATTCTTTGGGGCATGCCCCGCAAAGGGCCCTGTTCCAGGCTGGTAAGGTAAAAGAGCTTTGAACTTTTGTAATTTAGAATAGGGTAGGGCATTTTTTTTATTTTGAGGGTCTTTGTTATTTTATTAGGGGGCTTAGAGTAGGTGTAATTAGTTTAAAATTGTTGTAATATTTTTCTGATGTTTTTAAATATTTTTTTATTTTTTGTAACTTAGTTCTTTTTTATTTTTTGTACTTTAGTTAGTTTATTTCATTGTATTTATTTGTAGATATTGTATTTAATTAATGTATTGATATTGTAGTGTTAGGTTTAATTGTAGGTATTTTATTTAATTAATTTATTGATAGTGTAGTGTTAGGTTTAATTGTAACTTAGGTTAGGATTTATTTTGCAGGTAATTTTGTAATTATTTTAACTATTTTAGCTATTAAATAGTTAATAACTAAAAATAAATACAAAGTTACCTGTAAAATAAATATTAATCCTAAAATAGCTATAATATAATTATAATTTATATTGTAGCTATATTAGGGTTTATTTTACAGGTAAGTATTTAGCTTTAAATAGGAATAATTTATTTAATAAGAGTTAATTTATTTCGTTAGATTTAAATTATATTTAACTTAGGGGGTTGTTAGGGTTAGGGTTAGACTTAGCTTTAGGGGTTAATCCATTTATTACAGTAGCGGCGAGATTCGGTCGGCAGATTAGGGGTTAATAATTGAAGTTAGGTGTCGGCGATGTTAGGGAGGGCAGATTAGGGGTTAATACTATTTATTATAGGGTTATTGAGGCGGGAGTGAGGCGGATTAGGGGTTAATAACTTTATTATAGTAGCGGTGAGATCCGCTCGGCAGATTAGGGGTTAATAAGTGTAGGCAGGTGGAGGCGACGTTGAGGGGGGCAGATTAGGGACTAATAAATATAATATAGGGGTCGGCTGTGTTAGGGGCAGCAGATTAGGGGTACATAAGGATAACGTAAGTAGCGGCGCTTTGCGGTCGGCAGATTAGGGGTTAATTATTGTAGGTAGCTGGCGTCGACGTTGTGGGGGGCAGGTTAAGGGTTAATAAATATAATATAGGGGTCGGCGGTGTTAGGGGCAGCAGATTAGGGGTACATAAGGATAACGTAGGTGGTGGTCGGCAGATTAGGGGTTAAAAAAATTTAATCGAGTGGCGGCGATGTGGGGGGACCTCGGTTTAGGGGTACATAGGTAGTTTATGGGTGTTAGTGTACTTTAGAGCACAGTAGTTAAGAGCTTTATAAACCAGCGTTAGCACAGAAAGCTTTTAACTACTGACTTTTTTCTGCGGCTGGAGTTTTGGCGTTAGATTTCTAATGCTCACTTCAGCCACGACTCTAAATACCGGAGTTAGAAAGATCCCATTGAAAAGATAGGATACGCAATTGACGTAAGGGGATCTGGGGTATGGAAAAGTCGCGGCTGAAAAGTGAGCGTTAGACCCTTTAATGACTGACTCCAAATACCAGAGGGCGGTAAAAACCAGCGTTAGGAGCCTCTAACGCTGGTTTTCACGGCTACCGCCCAACTCTAAATCTAGGCCCAAGAGAACAAAGCAAAATTGGTGATAAAAGTAAATTGAAAAGTTGTTTAAAATTACATGCCCTTTTTGAAACATGAAAGTTTTTTTTGGACTTGACTGTCCCTTTAAACTTCCAGATTTCAAGAAGCTGAATACAGGAATTTCCTTTCTGTCATGCATGTAGGTAAGAACTTAAATTCTGGCATTACATTTTTTTGCCTTTAATATTAGTATTGTTTTTACAGTAAAAATATAAAGTGTTACACTTTGTACAATTATAAGGAAAGAATATATTTAAAAATACTTTATTTGCCTAAAAAGCACAGTTTATCTAAAACACTAATGAGCTGCCAGGGCTGGTGGAATAGAGCCAGGTGCTCTGTCTAATTATACGAAGAAAGCTTTCTTTTATTTTAAGGTCTCTTGTTAAGATGAAAGGAAATCTGAAGGACAATGTTTTTTAACACTTTAGATACCATTTTCACTCATTCATTTCCTTTTATCAAGATCAGGTTTAGTTCTAATTAATTTATCATAATAGTAAGATCATTCTTTCTATTTTGCTATAGGTTGGTGCTGACTGCATGTTCTGGCAGTGAAGTGGTTAAGTTTACAGAGAAATGGAAGTTAGTGCATGCGCAGCTGCATCCGTGCAATGACAGAGAGCCCGCACCTGTGCACACAACTCTTTGCATAAAGGATTCCTATTATTTCCTCTTTAAATTAAGCCCTCTGGTTAATGAGTTTTACTCTGTTCTCTTGCTGTATCCATTTAAACCTTTCTGATAATTGCTTCATCAGGACCTATTTCAAGTAGCTTTTTAAAAGAGGGAGCTCTTTCTGTCTTACTGCTTGTGTCTTCTTCGTGTATCTTTTATTCTTATTGTGCCGTCTGCTAGAAAGCAGTGAAAGGTCACAGGCAGCAGTGTTGGTACTATGCAGAGGCCTTGTAGTTCCCATTAACTGTATGATAATCTGAGAGAACTAGTTAACGAATATAAACCATTGGTGGTAAAATTTCTAACTGGATACCCTGATCATCTGCTGGTAATGTAACAAACTGTTACACTGCAAATGAAACATAAAAAAAATGTTTATTTGTTGTTGTTTGGACATTAGTTTATCTTTGGAAACCCAGTGAGTGCAGTCTTTACATTGGAGATTGTTACTATTGATAGCAGACTGGCACCCTGGTTGCTGCTACTTAAGTTGGACACAAAGGGCAAGATTAGCTGCGCTGCAGAACCTGTTGGCGCTCTACAAATAACTGATAATAATTACATATGCGGCTTCGCCCGCCAAAGGTTTTTAGTCCGGTTTTGCTATCACATATGCGGCGCCGCATATAAATGCAGCGCGTATATTTCACCAGCTATTTTTACTCCCATAAGCTAACATAGAACTGCATCGCAAATCGGTATCACATATTCAGCGAAAGGACTTACGCAGCAAAAATTTAGAAATTTTATTCCATTTTCACCTCGCCACACATAGGCAGGCGTAGCAACCCTTGCGCTGAATATGTGAGCACGGTAACTCCCTGAAAATATTAACTAACACCTAATGCATGCACAATATCTACCTGTCAGTCGCAATCCCCCACCGCAATAACTAATAAAGTATATTAACCCCTAATCCACCAACCCCCACATCGCAATACACCTAATTAAACTATTAACCCATAATCCGCCATTCACCCACATTGCAATCTGATTAATAAAAGTATTAACCCCTAATCCGCCAAACCCCACATCGCAATCTACCTATTAACCCCACATAGCAAAGAATCTTATAAATATATTAACCCCTAATCCACCAACCCCACAACGCAATTAACCTAATGAATCTATTAACTCCTAAACCGCCAACCCTACATAACGCAGATAACTAATTAACACCTAGATTACAAGTTTTGTGCTATAGAGGGTGCAAAACGAACGCAACAAAAGTTGCGTTATTTCACCCTTCATAGCGCTGCCATTAAAAGTTTTTAAAAAGCCGCCTTGTGCGTGCAATATGGTGGCGATGAGCTCCATATCACACAAAAACCAAGCGCTGCTTTGACGTGCTCGTGCACGCTTTCCCCATAGACATCAATGGGGAGAGTGTATTAGAAAACAGCTGAAGCGCGGAATGAAACGCTCCGTAGAGCAACCCCATCAATGTCTATAGGAAAAAAAGTTACGCTTAAACCTAACAGCCTAACATAAACCCCACGTCTAAACACCCCTAATCTGCCGCCCTGACATCGCTGACACCTAAAGTTATTAACCCCTAATCTGCCACTCCCAACATCGCCGCCACTAATAAAAGTTATTAACCCCTATTCCGCCGCTCCCCGACAACGCCATCACTATAATAAAGTTATTAACCCCTACTCCTCCACTAACAGACAACACCGCCACTAAATAAAGTTATTAACCCCTAAACCTCTGGCCTCCCCCATCACCGCCACTAAATAAATCTATTAACTCCTAAACTGACAGCTCCCCACATCGCAAAAAAATAAATTAAACTATTAACGCCTAAACCTAACAATCCCGTAACTTTAAATTAAAATTACAAGATCCCTATCTTAAAATAAATAAAAACTTACCTGTGAAATAAAAAAAAACTAACGGTTAGATTACGAGTTTTGCGTTATGAGTAAAAAGCAGCGTTAAGGCTCATAACGCTGCTTTTTCACTACCACTGCTATTACGAGTCTTGTAGGTACAGCTGTCCCGCACACTTTTTTGGCCGTACCGCAAATTAACTTACGCAATTTCCGTAAAGTCTTTTTTCAATGGGACTTCCATAGCCCCAATATTACAAGCTTTTTTTTGGAGGCCAAAAAGTGAGCGGTACAGCCTATGGGTTTTACGTTACAAAGATGTAGCATAAAACTCATAACTAAAGTGCTAAAAAGTACAGTAACACCATAAACTACCTATTAACCCCTAAACCGAGGCCCTCCTGCATCGCAAACACTAAAATAAAATTATTAACCCCTAATCTGCTGCTCCAATCAGCATTCTATTGGCTGATTGGAACAGCCAATAGAATGCAAACTCAATCCTATTGGCTGATTGGATCAGCCAATAGGATTTTTTCAACCTTAATTCCAATTGGCTGATAGAATTCTATCAGCCAATCGGAATCTAAGGGACGCCATCTTGGATGACGTCACTTAAAGAAACCTTCATTCCTCGGAAGTCGTCGGAAGAAGAGGATGCTCCACGCCGGATGTCTTGAAGATGGACCCGCTCCACGCCGGTTGGATGAAGATAGAAGATGCTGTCTGGATGAAGACTTCTGCCCCTTCTGGAGGACCACTTCTCCCGGCTTGGATGAAGACTTCTCCCGGCTTCGTTGAGGACTTCTTGCCACTTCGTTGAAGACTTCTGTCGGCTTCGTTGAGGATGGATGTGATGTAAGTGGATCTTCGGGGGTTAGTGTTAGGTTTTTTTAAGGGTTTATTGGGTGGGTTTTAGTTTTAGATTAGGGTTTGGGCAGCAATAGAGCTAAATGCCCTTTTAAGGCAATGCCCATCCAAATGCCCTTTTCAGGGCAATGGGAAGCTTAGTTTTTTTTAGTTAGGGTTTTATTCGGGGGGTTGGTTGTGTGGGTGGTGGGTTTTACTGTTGGGGGTTTGTTTGTATTTTGTTTACAGGTAAAAGAGCTGATTTATTTGGGGCAATGCCCCGCAAAAGGCCCTTTTAAGGGCTATTGGTAGTTTAGTTTAGGCTATGGGTTTTTAATTTTGGGGGGCTTTTTTATTTTGATAGGGCTATTAGATTAGGTGTAATTAGTTTAAATATCTTGTAATTTGTTTTTTATTTTGTGTAATTTAGTGTTTGTTTGTTTTTGGAATTTAGGTATTTGTATTTAATTTAGTTAATTGTATTTAATTTAGGTCATTTATTTAATTGCAGTGTAAGGTTAGGTGTTAGTGTAAGACAGGTTAGGTTTTATTTTACAGGTAAATTTGTATTTATTTTAGCTAGGTAGTTAGTAAATAGTTAATAACTATTTAGTAACTATTCTACCTAGTTAAAATAAATACAAACTTGCCTGTAAAATAAAAATAAACCCTAAGCTAGATACAATGTAACTATTAGTTATATTGTAGCTAGCTTAGGGTTTATTTTATAGGTAAGTATTTAGTTTTAAATAGGAATTATTTAATTATTAATAGTAGGTTTTATTTAGATTTATTTTAATTATATTTAAGTTAGTGGGTGTTAGGGTTAGGGTTAGACTTAGGTTTAGGGGTTAATAGCTTTAGTATAGTGGCAGCGACGTTGGGGCAGCAGATTAGGGATTAATAAATGTAGGTAGATGGCGGCGATGTTAGGGGCAGCAGATTAGGGGTTAATAAGTGTAGGTAGGACATTGGGGTGGGAGATTAGGGGTTAATAAGTGTAAGATTAGGGGTGTTTAGACTCAGGGTTCATGTTAGGGTGCTAGGTGTAAACATAAATTTTCTTTCCCCATAGGAATCAATGGGGCTGGGTTACGGAGCTTTACGCTGCTTTTTTGCAGGTGTTAGGCTTTTTTTCAGCCGGCTATCGACATTGATGTCTATGGGGAAATCGTGCACGAGCACGTACAACCAGCTCACCGCTGACTTAAGCAGCGCTGGTATTGGAGGGCAGTATGGAGCACAAGTTTCTCTATGCTCACTTCTTGTCTTTTAACACAGAGTTTAAAAAAAAAAAATCTTAAATACCAGCGTTGCAGGTAAGTGAGCAGTGACAATAATGTGCAAGTTAGCACCGCACCCCTCATAACGCAAAACTCATGCAAAAATAAATACCAAAATAAAAAATAAAAACAAACACACATTTTCACAGAGTAGGACAGACAAAGTAAAGAATTTGAAATTTCCACAAGAAATTATTATGATAGTCTCACCAGTGAAGATGAAGACACTGATCTTTTTTATAGAGAAGAAAGAGAAAGAAAGAAATAAGACAGGAGCACACTGGCAAAAGAAGCAGAAACAATGGCGAGTTCGAGAGAACAAACAAGAGATGGTAGAAATGAAAGGTATCTTCAATCTGAGTTCAAAAAAATTAACAAATGACCAAATCAAAGTACTAAAATAAAGGCCTTAAGTTTGCTCCTACAAAGCAATGTAATAAGTTTGAAACATACATTGGAGTAAATAAATATATAAGAAATGTAACCCTTAAAAAAATCTTTATGAACAATCCTATAACCAATTCTGAAAGGAATAAAGAACAGATAACTACTAATATAAAACATATCAATGTTAATACTAAGTCTTAATTCTATCCTACTAATTTAAGATCAGGACCTATTGATACTTTCTTGAATTTAGTTGAAACTGATATAAGGAAGATGAAAAAGTTTTATAAACTGAACCTTACTAATAATGAACAAAAAGCATTAAAAGAACTAAAGATAATGAAATAGTAATAAAAACTGCAGATAAGGGTGGGGGTTTTTGATTTTGGACAGAGGGAAATATATAGAGGAATGTCAAAGACAATCAAATGATTTAAATACATACAGATGTCTAAGCCAGAAGCCTATTGGTATCTTTAAGAAAAAACTCTATGATTTTTTAGATCTAGGAATGAATAAAGAAATTCTAAACAAACATGAATATACCTTTATAAAAAATGAATATCCAAAATTCCCCACCTTCTATATATTGCCAAAGGTCTATAAAAATCCAACCAACCCACCAGGAAGACCCATAGTGTCAGGGGTAGGTTAGCTTACGAGCAACTTGTCACTATATATTGACCGCCTACTGCAGCCATATGTTATAAAAACTAAGGCCTACTTAAAAGACACATTAAATATTTTACAAATATAAAATGAAATAAATTGGCAACCTGACTGGTGGTTAGTAACTGCAGACGTTACTTCATTATATACAATCATAAATAAAGTCAAAGGTATTCCAGCAGTAGAACAAATCTTAGGCTCAGATCCAAATTTGGATAAAAACCAATAAGATTATATTCTAGAAGGGATAGAGCTTATTTTAGACACAAATTTCTTTTGGTTTGAGAATGATTATTATTTACAGGTCAGCGGAACAGCGATGAGTACCAGATTCACACCCAGCTATGCTAACTTACACCCTGCGGGAACAAATTTTTGTGTTTGACAATCATAGCTGAGTTGCGAAACTGGTAACCTATCGAAGATATATTGACAATATTATTTTTATTTGGAAAGGTTCCAAAACTGACCTGGATAGTTTTCTTCTCCATCTAAATGAGAATGATTGGCATATTCAATTGAGTTGCGATACTAGCCAACAAATGGTAACCTTTTAAGACTTAGAAATTTATATAGAGAATAATAAAATAAAGACTAAAAATTATTTTAAACCTGTAGATATTAATAATTACTGTATATCGAATTAAAACGCTGCAATCTAAAGAACTGGCTTATTATTATCCCAAAAGGACAAATACAAAGAAACATAGAAACATAGATATTGATGGCAGATAAGAGCCATAGGCCCAGCAAGTCTGCCCGATATTACCTAACAGTATAAACTTATCTAGTTTGTAGGATACCCTTATGCTTGTCCCATGCATTTTTAAAGTCCCCCACAGTGTTTGTCGCTACTACCTCTTGAAGAAGTTTATTCCATAAATCAATCACTCTTTCTGTAAGAAGTGCTTCCTCAACATTGCCTTAGATTAACTGCAGCAAAGATAATGTTTTTCTCCAACAAGCAAATGTCTTTAAACAAAGATTCATAGAGAAAAAGTACAAAGGTGACATGTTGGATAAAACCATTTCAGATATAAGAAATAAAGACAGACACGATGTCCTACAGTATAAGAAAAGGGGAAAAGGGGGCGTGCCCGAACAGCGTACCTAACCAGTCGCACTTACTGTTAGCTCTGTAAGATTTCTCTTTAATCCGCCGATTTCTGAGTCTTTAACAGCAAATCCTGATACACAACTTGACAAAATATTGTTGCCTAGCATACAGTGACAATATTCAACATTTTATTTGTTGTTTTCATGAAAACGGGGCCACAGTTCGGAAGCTTAATACCTATGGCGGCGGCCTATTTATAGGTAGCAACCCCCCCCCCCCGGCTCCTCCAGGTTACTAGTGCTGGCAGTGGGTGACTGCCTTACTGATCCTACAAGCAACATTGCATTGCTTAGCATATCACCACAAAACTTGCAACATGACTAATCTGTTCTCCATAAATTACCCGATGGCAGATTTTTCTAAAATGGCGACCGCCTGGGAGATGGAACTGGAAAAAGAACTTGATCTGTGTTTTGCTAGATTGGACACTATACTTAACAGGATATACCAAAGGTCTCCCTATCGAGTCTACACAGAGAATTCTGGCCACAGACATTCACATGCCGACTCGCCAGCTCAGTGTTTTACTTCACCTGGATATAAAGATGGCAAACAGAGGGGAACACCAATAGAGGAGAAACTTTCCCTTATACCGGTTCTGCTGCAGCAACGGGGTAATCAAGCTTTACCCAAAGCCCCCTGAGAAACCGACTATCATCTCAATGACAAAAAGAAAGCTCTGGTTGGTCCTACCTTATAGGCTGCACTGAAGGGCCCCGGCGTAGCTGAAAGGCACATACCTCATGGCTGATAGATATGACCGCACAGATCTTCTTCGTTCCTGATGAGTCAGTGGAGATCATTCCTAGAGAGACGGAAGACCTTGATCAGGAGATAAGTACAACAGACGCTGAACTGTGTTGCCACAATGCCCGATCAACAACACCTTCCGAGACTGGGATAATTACAGGGACGGAAAGTTATAATGGCATGGCAGCAGCAACTTTATGGTACTTTCCGCACAGTGGGCCAGGGGAGGGGAGAGAAATTGCCCCGGAGATAACCAACATTGCTTCAGAAATATATTATTCCAATGCCCGATTACCATCATTGAGATAGCTATACCAAATAACGCTATCGTCAGTCTCTCAGTTGCAACCTCACTGAACTGTTCACACTTTCCAATAAATCTCAGGCCAACTATAAGACTTGAAACAGGTTGAAAAGAACCTCGGACTTAACATCATTAGTTAGAAACCCTTTTAAAATACAGCCAATCGGATTGAACTTGAATCGGATTGGCTGATTCAATAAGCCAATCAGATTTTTTCTACCTTAATTCCGATTGGCCAATCAGAATTTGAGGGACGCCATCTTGGATGACGTCCCTTAAAGGAACCTTCATTCGTCGTCTAGTCGTCGGAAGAAGAGGATGGATCCGCGCTGGAGGTCTTGAAGATGGAGCCGCTCGTCGTCGGATGGAAGAAGATAGAAGATGCCGCTTGGATGAAGATGTCTACCGGTCCGGATCTCCTCTTCTTCCCGGATAGGATAAAGACTTCTGCCCGATGATGGACTTCTTCAGCCGCCGCTTGGATCAAGACTTCAGCCGGAGGATGGACGTCTTCAGCCCCCACTTGGGCTTGGATCAAGACTTCAGCCGGAGGATGGACGTCTTCAGCCCCCGCTTGGGCTTGGATCAAGACATCGGAGCCTGGACCGATCGGTGATACCCGGCGTGGTGAAGATAAGGTAGGAAGATCTTCAGGGGCTTAGTGTTAGGTTTATTTAAGGTGGATTTGGGTTAGATTAGGGGTATGTGGGTGGTGGGTTGTAATGTTGGGGGGGGGTATTGTATGTTTTTTTTTCCAGGCAAAAGAGCTGAATTCTTTGGGGCATGCCCCGCAAAAGGCCCTTTTAAGGGCTGGTAAGGTAAAAGAGCTTTTCTATTTTTATTTTAGAATAGGGTAGGGCATTTTTTTTATTTTGGGGGCTTTGTTATTTTATTAGGGGGCTTAGAGTAGGTGTAATTAGCTTAAAATTGTTGTAATATTTTTCTAATGTTTGTAAATATTTTTTTATTTTTTGTAACTTAGTTCTTTTTTATTTTTTGTACTTTAGTTAGTTTATTTAATTGTATTTATTTGTAGATATTGTATTTAATTAATTTATTGATAGTGTAGTGTTAGGTTTAATTGTAGATAATTGTAGGTATTGTATTTAATTAATTTATTGATAGTGTAGTGTTAGGTTTAATTGTAACTTAGGTTAGGATTTATTTTACAGGTAATTTTGTAATTATTTTAACTAGGTAACTATTAAATAGTTATTAACTATTTAATAGCTATTGTACCTGGTTAAAATAAATACAAAGTTGCCTGTAAAATAAATATTAATCCTAAAATAGCTACAATATAATTATAATTTATATTGTAGCTATATTAGGATTTATTTTACCTGTAAGTATTTAGCTTTAAATAGGAATAATTTATTTAATAAGAGTTAATTTATTTTGTTAGATTTAAATTATATTTAACTTAGGGGGGTGTTAGGGTTAGGGTTAGACTTAGCTTTAGGGGTTAATACATTTATTAGAGTAGCGGCGAGGTCCGGTCGGCAGATTAGGGGTTAATAATTGTAGGTAGGTGGAGGCGACATTGGGGGCGGCAGATTAGAGGTTAATAAATATAATATAGGGGTCGGCGGTGTTAGGGGCAGCAGATTAGGGGTACATAGGGATAACGTAGGTTACGGCGGTTTACGGAGCGCCAGATTAGGGGTTAATTGTATAATGCAGGTGTCAGCGATAGCGGGGGTGGCAGATTAGGGGTTAATAAGTGTAAGGTTAGGGGTGTTTAGACTCGGGGTACATGTTAGGGTGTTAGGTGCAGACTTAGGAAGTGTTTCCCCATAGGAAACAATGGGGCTGTGTTAGGAGCTGAACGCTGCTTTTTTGCAGGTGTTAGGTTTTTTTTCAGCTCAAACTGCCCCATTGTTTCCTATGGGGGAATCGTGCACAAGCACGTTTTTGAAGCTGGCCGCGTCCGTAAGCACCGCTGGTATTGAGAGTTGCAGTGGCGGTAAATTATGCTCTACGCTCCCTTTTTGGAGCCTAACGCAGCCCTTCTGTGAACTCTAAATACCAGCGGTATTTAAAAGGTGCGGGGGAAAAAAGCCAGCGTTAGCTACGCGGGTCGTTACCGACAAAACTCTAAATCTAGCCGTAAGAAAGCAGGACTATTATTCTTGATTATTGTGCCCAAAATAGACCATTGGTGAATATTATAAATAAACACTTAAAAAAGATGGAGGGTTAATAGATATAATTGAGGACAAACCAAAAATAATATTTAAACAGGTTCCAAATAAAAAATGTAAAGTGACTAGAGGATATTTACGTGATGAAACTAAAATTACATGGCTTGCAGAAGGCCTAAAAGGTTTTTTTACAAATGTGGAAAATGTATAGGATATAATAGCTTCACGGTACAAAAAAAAAAAGAATATAAATACTTTCAAATCATAAATAACTAATAAAGAATATGACATAAAAGAAGTAATAACTTGTCAAACTAACAATGTCATATATTTATTGGAATGTTCTTGCCATTTATTTTACATTGGTAGAACAGCCAGACCATTGGCTACTAGACTAAGGGAACATGTTTATAACATTAAAAATGGTTAAGAGAAAAACTCTGTGTCAGACCACTTTAGAAGAGTCCATAATTTGTCCACCATTGGAGGGGTGGAAACATAACTAACAAATTAGGGCAAATAGAGATGCAATATATTTTTAATCTTAATACGTTAAATCCCTTTGGACTAAACAAAGATTTTCACCTACATAATTTCTTAAATTAAATCCAACATTTCTCCCAATCAGAAATAATGAAATAATGAAATATATATGATTCTTTCTGCATTCCTATTGAAGGTTCTATTTAAATATAATGGACTATTGCCATTTGTAGAGAATGTGTTCCCCTCTGTATATCTGTCATAATTTGAAATGAAGCCCCCCAATATTTGTTGGTTGAAGAAATGAATGTAATTGTAACCCATGTATGGGAAGCTGATCAGAATATATCTGACTATAAATAATACACAGTAGTTTATATACATATGATAAGAATTCCCATCATGTGGTCTGCATACAATAAGACAGACAAGATATTTTGCAATATAGACTAATATTTACTCAGTTCCCTGATATATAAAAATATTGTGTAGGTGAAAGGTTGTCACTCTGACCTTGGGAATTTATATATTGCAAGTATATGTTTGATTCCCAGTGGGAATATTTTATTAAGATGGATTTCTATTCTTTCTTGTTTTTTAAAATTATATGTTATAATATTATATGTCAAATCAAATATTGCTATTAATTATGGGTAAACACTCACTCTCACTGAAATGAAATCCCAGTGTTATTAGTTTTTATATTTTCATATTTATTTAGGTACATTGTAAAAGGATAAATAGACCAAAAGATGAAAAAAAAATGTATGCTATAAAAAAAAAAAAAGTTTGATTCCCGTATGGGAAATATGAAGAAAATATATTTTAAAATAATTTTTATAGTAACAAATACATACGTATGTTTTAATTTTATTTATTTATACAATGTATTTGTATTTTAAAAATGAATGGCTTATGTGTTATTTCTTTGATGCTCCCACATTGGCACTTTTTCTAAATACGTATTAGATATAAGTTTCTCATAAAGAGTTAACTAAATAGACAATTAAGAAGAATGAATGGGAAAAAATCTTAGACTATAAAGTAAGCAACGTGGGACACCTGGATATCCTTGAAAAAGCTGGCTACGACTGGTGAAACGTACATCGGATCTGATTGGACTGTTGGGACGCTGATGTCACAAGGAGGGTTAGGACTTTGAAATTTACACTCTACAGCTGTCTGTGGACGCCATGTTTGGTGATTCTACAGTCGGCTTTGTGTTTTACAATTGTTCTCTTATCCTGACTGATTTTACTGGAGTAATAAATTGCTTTTACGAAGTTTGATGTCCCTTGATCCATCTATACTTTAACCCATGACCCATTTTACTGAAAGCTAAGTTATAGCTCCCAAGAGTGTGAGTAGATACTTCCATCTATTTTTTTATATAATCTGTATATGCAGGACTTCACTATTTGTTGTTATTTCCTTTTCTTCCAAGGATTTTAACTTCTGGATTCCTGAAGATTACATATCCTTACCAGTGCTTTATCACATTTTTTCATTATCCATGCAAACTTATATGCATGGATTTAGGCAAAAACAAAAATAGAATGAATACAAATCTGTACCCTAACAGTTTTAGACCATGGTGTAGGTTGTCACTATGTAGCAGCATTCTGTGGGTTATCACTCAGCATTACAGTCATCATTAGTTAATACTAAGAAACAATTGTTTTGTGTGTCACTAAGATACAAATTATTAGGCAAACAAAAATGTATTTTTATTAAAATAATTTTCTAAATCATTTGAAGGGAATAGGGGCATTTAGTCCCTATATTACATTAATAATATTAAGCTACTATTATAATGAAATTTTACAAAACAGCCTTTGTCCTGTTTCAATTTAATGCAATTTGGTTTAATCTTGACAAAGGTGACTGTATCTTTAAGCTTGGGAGTGTGTTAAGATGCACAAATCACACCAATGATATTCCAGTATTGTTTTGAAAATGATTGGGTTAACACGATTGTAACAGCATCTATGATTAAGACAACAGCAGAAATGCATTAGCTGTGCTTCACAGAGCATTATGGTGCACATTATGCTGATTAAATACACAAACAGTATTTTTATGGGAGTGCCGACTATTGTTTTTCTTTTAATCTGTGGAGCTGCAGTCGGTTGGAGCACCACTACAAACACCTATACCATGATTTCAATGTTGCACCTTTTCATTTACTCCAAGTGATGAACCTGCCTGAGCGCTAGATAGTGTAAGAGAAGTATTCAATAGGTCAGCGGTGATAGTGGAGCCGGTCCGGCACACTTGACATGGTCTGAGTAGTCGGATTTAACAAACGGGTACACACAGGCTAATGTGAAAGTGAGGCGCCGGAGAAGCAAACAGAGAACAGTCCTACTCACGGCTTGAGGAGCAAGCAGCCCTGGACTGAGTTTATCTTCATAGCATTCCTCCGCTTATATTAGCTGCATAACGCTATAATTATTATTTTTGTACACCGCCACGGACCTCCATGTCAATAGTGCTGTAGTGAACTGGTAATATCTCTATGTATCTCCACTTAAGGCAATATCACCGCTCAACCTGACTTACATGTATACATGTCAAACCAGTACACAGCAGCGACTATTATTGAGACTTCCTACCTATGTGACTAACAGTAATCATAACATGGTCACATTTGAAATCACTTTTCATAAGCAGTGTCTTAAAGTTTTAACTAAGAGTTTTAATTTTAAGAAAGCAAATTTCAATGACTTAAGGAAATCATTAAATAACATAAATTTGGACAAAGTATTCTCTTATAAAAATTAGAGGATAAATGGATAACATTTAAAACTTTCAAGGGCGAAACTACAGGGGGTGCAGAGGTCGCAATTACGAGGGTGGGGGCCCAGCTTCAACAAAATTAAAAAACGTTGACCTGCCACTGCCTGCACTGATATCATGTGAGTGTGACATGATGCTTCACTAGTGTCTCTGACTAAAGGGGTTAGTGTTTCTGTTTTACTTATTGGTGTTTATGTGTGTGTGTGTGTATGTATGTGACCCAACAGTGTCACTATATACAGTAATGGGGGGTCAGACCATCTCACAGACTGTGGGCACAGGGTACCTCCTAAATATACATATTAACACATACCATATTGTTATAAAAGTAAAATAAATAGTAAAATAAATAAATCCAAGCCAACATGGCTAAATAAAAATGTGTTAAGAGAGATTAGGAAAAAAGTAGGGCATTTAAATTATTCAAAGAAAACAGTACAGACTCAACACAACATACAAAATTTAAAAAGAATATAACAAAGCATGCAACAAATCAATCAAATTAGCCAAAATTGAAAATGAAAGATTAATTGCAAAGGATTCTAAGTCAAACCCTAAAAAGTTCTTTAAGTACATAAATGGCACAAAATCTAAAGAAGGACAATATAGGTACATTAAAAGGCGTGGAGGGTAGCATGATTAACATTGAAAGGAGGAGGCTGAGGTACTACACAAATTCTTTTCTTCAGTATACACAAGAGAGGAACCCATTGAGGATACTTTGGAACAAACTAGAACAGGCCAGGCCAAAACATTAACTGGGTTATGTCTAGAGGATATCAGGAAAAAAAAGGATAATATTACCGTAAATAAAACTCCAGGCCCAGATGGAATACACCCAAGTGTTTTACAGGAACTTAACACTGTTATAGACAAACCTTTACTCTTAACTTTTCAAGACTCATTATCCTCAGGCATAGTACCCCAGGACTGGCATATAGCTGATGTGGTGCCACTCTTGAAAAAGGGAAACAGGGCTGATCCAGGAAGCTATAGACCAGTTAGTCTGACATCAATAGAGGGGAAGGTACTTGAAGGGATTATAAGGGATTATATTGATAAGTATATTTGTGTAAACAAGATAATTATAAAATTCTGTCTCTATATATATACCTTCATTCTGTATTTAAAGTGACAGCTACTTAATATAATTTCAAGCTTTCTTATGCAATTTATGAGACTACTCAGGCTACGAAAATAGACATATGAGATATCTCATATGGGAATATGCAAACAATTAAAGGATACAATTGATATATTTCTCAAATAATATTATAAATGTATAATAAATGTATAAAATCAGTGTATACTTATTAAAACAATTCAAAATAAATATTCAAAATAAATATTAACAGACCTAATATAAAAAATACAACATACAAACATTCAATGCCACATATGAAAATAATCTAATTTAAAAAATCCCTAAGTGTCATATTATTTTAGAAAACACGACAGATCCATTTCTAAATTCAGACCATTAGGGATAAGCGTGTCTAAATTAGAAAATCCATCTCCCTTACATTTGTAAAAGATTTTTATGTATATCACCTCCTCTCCCCCTATCAATAAGTTTGCCAATACTGATATAGCTAAAATGTTTCAAATTACCCCGTTACAGTTAACGAAATGTCTGGGAACTGGCAGTTCTTTATTTCTATCTGTATCTGCATGTTCTATAGATAAGATATGTTCACAAATTATCTGTCTAAGGGTTCTAGTTGATTCACCCACATATTGACTCCCACATTTACACTGGATCAAATATATGACATTCTTATCTGTGCATCTGATCACTCTTTCAATCTTGAACAATTTCCCAATTGCAGTTGAGCTAAAAGTAGATGTTTTCTTAGAGTGCCTACAGGATTTACAGCAATTACAAGGATAGAAACCTTTAAGGTTATTCCCAAAAAGTTCCCTCTCATTTCCTCTGTTATTTCTAATTATAGTAGGGGCTAATATATTTTTAAGGTTATTGGATTTCTTATAGACAACAAATGGGAAATTTGACAATCGATCACCAATTATATTATCATGTTTAAGAATATTCCAGTGTCTATGAAATATTTTCTCAATAAATTTGTAATTGGCATTATATTTAGTTATAAATTGTAATTTAAGATCCTCTCCCTCTCTGTTTGTTTTAACCTTTTTTCTGTAGGAGTGTTTTCCTTTCAATCATATTAGTTTGCTGTCTGATATTCTCAATGTTGCCTCCTTCGTATCCTCTATCTATGAATTTTTCTTTAAGAACCTCCGATTGAACCCTTAAATCTTCCTCTTTACTGCGTTTTTTTTTTAACCTTAACATTTGTCCTTTTGGGATATTTTCCTTCCACCGATTAAGATGTATGAAGTTATTACAATCAACTGGTTTGAAAAATGTTTTAGTTTCTATTTTATTGTTTTCTATGAAGATATCTAAGTATAAAAATGTTAAGTGTTTTTGACTCAGCTCCGGAGTCATCTAAGGTATTACCTGCTGAATGCATCTTATAATCCGCAATTACTGATTGCTACCTTTTTCCATCAGACTTTACAGCTTTGAATTGCTGCTATTTGAACCACTTGGAGTTGCGGTAGTATTATTTTTACACAGCCTGACTTTTTCGTTATTTTATCATTATAGCGCTTCTATAGAATTTAGATTTTAGCTCTTTTTTAAGTTTTAGCTGTTTTTGTATTTTACTCTGCAGCAGAGATATTTTGTCTATCTTGTTGTGTTTACTATAAATAGTATATATACTGTATTCAATGATTCTGTTTTATATACATACTGTTTTTCGATATCATTTATATACTTGATTTTTACTCAGTATTAACTCTTCCTCTATTTGAACATATTTCACTGGCCTTTTAGACACCCACAATAGCTTGTGTTTAGTAGTTATAGATAACAAGCTAAAGATGTGTGCACAATGCAGGCAGTGGCTTATAATGCTAATAAGATACTAGCATGTATGAAAAGAGGCATTGATTCAAGGAGGAAAGCATAATTCTGTCACTATATAAATCCCTGGTAAGACCTCACTTTGAGTATGGAGTGCAGTTCTGGAGACCGATCTAAAAAAAATACATTGCAGACCTAGAAAAAGTTCAGATAAGGGCTACAATGCTAATAAGGGTAATGGAGAATTTAAGATATGAGGAGAGGTTAGCCAAACTGGGTCTGTTTTTTCTAGAAAAAAAGGCACTTGAGTGATGACATTATTACTTTATATAAATATATTCAAGGCCCATATACAGAGATGGCAGAAGCTCTGATTATTTCAAAAAAATTGTTTCTGACAAGAGGTCACAATTTAAGGCTGGAGGAAAGGAGATTTAATCATTTAAAACATTTTTTCACTGTAAGAGCAATTAAAGTGTGGGACTTGTTACCAAAGGAGGTAGTGAATGCCAATACCATAGATATATTTAAAAATGGTTTGGATACATTTCTGTCTAGAAACAGAATTCAGGGATATGATTTCTTGTGTTAAATGTGTCACCTTTTAATGGGAATAATTTAAGATCAAATGGAGCTTTTTGTACGTATATTAGATTTGTATAGGTGGAACTCGATGGATTTGGGTCTTTTTTTCAACCTCATCTACTATGTTACTATGTAAGTAATACAAATTCATGAGATGTTAAATTAACAGGAAAAATCTGTGAGAGACACTTTTTCTCTGCTCTTCTACTGGATTGGAATATACACCATTTCCCCTAGTTAAAAGAAGCATTTGCATTATTATACAACCTCAGTTTACAGGACTGATTGTATTCACAGAAGTACCTACATACATAGCATATATACTGAATAAAAATACTGTTATCTCTGTGACAGTATTACTATGAAATGTAAAATGAGATGCGCTGCGTTTTGTTGAATGCAGCCTGAACTTTGCTTCTGCAGTCTGATTTGTTTTCCTGGGATTCGAAGGCTAATTATAACTTTGATCATAGCACAATAGCACAAATTAAGTAGACTTTACAAAAGACCTAGTAATCATAACATTAGGCAATTAGCACATGCACAAAGAGAGGATGAAATGTAAATATCGGATTCTCAAACAACATCAGTTTTAGTAATACAAAAGTATTTTTAAATCCTTTATAATACAGCATATTTAAGGATTTATTTTATAAAAAAGTAGTTTAGAATTTATTTTTATAATCAGGAACGATGAAATACATTCTTTTCTTTTTTTTTTAAAAGGTTATTATAAGTTTACTTATCATGATGGTAGGGTAGTTACAATACATGTCATTTATGTTTTTTTATGTATTTAAGAGACAATTAAAGCATTAACAAAACACCCATTAAAAGCAGGTGTTTTAATAATCAATATTCTTATTACCCGTCAGAATAGGTAACTTTGGTACTTTGAATGAGAAGAAAATTTGATCTGGTGGGTGAGTACTGTATACATCAGTGTTCTTCAACCTAAGGCCTAGGCAATAGTATAGTTTTGGGACTACTATGTACTTTGGTCCCAGATCTGGACCAGTAAAAACTTGAATTTGTGAAGTGAAATATTTCCTATAATTGCCCAGATCAACTATGATCTGTTGAAAGGTCTCAAAGATTACTATTTAAATATGGTGGCAGTCTTTAAAAATGCCTATGATGGGAAAGATGTTGCACTGTCACTTCCTTCTAGAAAGTCTACCACCAAATTAACAAAGCAATAAACCTTCAACAGCAGGACAGAACGAAACATGAAGACAGCAGTGCAGGACGGTAAATGCCATTACCTACAGAAAATCATAGCTATATTGTTCTTACACACACTGGTTTAATCACTACTGTATAAAAATAATTGGCAGTAGTGGAGAATAAAATAAATGATGCATGTTTAATACTGTAAAAAGGGTTTAATTATCACTCAATATTTAGCTAGCAGCTTAAGATGTAAAATTATTTTGTATTGGTTACTATAGTGAATGGGTTAAATCATTGCTCTTTAAGGGCAAGATTACAAGTAGCGCGTTATGAGTTTTCCCCGCGTGATGTGGTCTTTTCACAAACAATTTCCATTGTGCATGTATTACAAGGATTAAAAAATCGCGATTGCGCGGTCATTTGCCTTTTACGCAGCAATCCTTTCTGCGTTTGAAGAGCATTAGTTAACAGCTTTGCGCAACAAAAACACTTCCAAAATACAGTTACAATCATATTAACACTGACTAATAAAAATTATATAAAAAAAATATTGCACACAAAAGTTATAAGGGCTCAAACATACGAGATCTCTGGTGTTAGAAAAAAAAAAAGCTGACGCAGGGATTTTACATTGACATACATACATATACATAGAGAAACATGGATTTATATGTATAGAGATATGTTTAACTATGGAGATAATGAAAATATTTCACATTAATGCACATTAAACAATATCTCAGAGGGATTTTCAAAGATATTTTTTCGCATATAGATCTCGAGATATCTAAACATATATATATATATATATATATATATATATATATATATATATATATATATTCATACATATATATCTTGCAATAAACGCAATAAATAGATATATCTGTCCAAAAATCATCACATATATAGAGAAATATTTATTTAGAATTAAATAGAACATATTCCGTTGCAAAAACATTTTCGCAATATGAAATATTCACATTTTCATGTACACTTTTCAAGGAGAATACGTCATGGACTTAGCTCAACAGATTAGGGTTTTTGTGTCTTTTTTTCCTATTTGTCTTCTCTATTGACTTCTATGGGGAATATGTGAATGAGCACGTGATTTTGCAGTTTGCATTACGTGGCTTAACGGTTGCGTAAAATAAGTTATTTCTCAACTTGTAATAGCTGCGCAACCCTAATTGCTAAAAAAAGCCATAACGAGTCACTGCTTGTGCAATGCCAATCCCTGCTCATACGCGGCCAGTTGGGCATGAGCCAGGTCTGTCAATCATCTTGATTGGACTCAATAAGACTGCAGCTGTTTAACTAAGGTTTCAGGCTTGCTCACCGCGATCGTGAAACACTGAGGCCCTGAAGCTTCATCCGCCGCTTAATAGATGGGGCCCTATCTCTCTGCATTTGTTACTGTCTGGAAAAGGTGCGGAAATCAGTGATTTGTGTATTTTATTGGTACAGAGAAGCAAAATCATTGATCTGTGTATATTATTATTACAAAAGTGTTAAATTATTGCTCTTTTTTATTACTGGAAGCATTGCTGATCCCAGGGCCGGAGGCACAAAAACCTGAAGCGCCCCAACCACCCCCCCCCCCAAAAAAAGTGAAAAAAACAGAGGAATTTTTTTTTTATTATTATTTAGGACAACTAAAAATAAATATTAGATGTAAAACATTAAAGCTTAAGGTAATTACATTTTCCCTTTTATGGAGATACACAAATACATACACCAATTGCAATATTTGTTGTAATGGAAGCTACATCAAAAATCAATATTCACTTAACTCAAATGGCCATACAATTAAAACCGACCGTTATTAAAAAAATTAATGGAACATACACCTATGAAATGTATTGCAGATATCTCTGGTAATTTCTTTTGTGCATTTATTGACAGAGGCTCCACAGGACTTCTTCAGCCTCTTGGGGTTACATTTTGTACCCCTCAGTCACCCCCCTTTATGGCCCCTTGGACAAATAATTCTGGATCAGAAAGATCAATTTACAAATAAAACACACTGACTTACTTACAGTTAAGTTTACTGTTACTCACTCCTATGAGATTTTCCAGCCACAGTGTATCCAAACACAACATTTTGTCTGACCCCTCAAACACAGCCTCACTAATTGTGTTTTATTCCTTGTATAAAACAGTCAATGATATTCCTTGTTTAGAACTATATTGCAATTCAAAGACAGGAAAAATGCAGCAAAGTGCAAAATTCATAGCTGGATCTGTTAATCTATGTTTCACACTCATACAGGGAGTGCAGAATTATTAGGCAAGTTGTATTTTTGAGGATTAATTTTATTATTGAACAACAGCCATGTTCTCAATGAACCCAAAAAACTCAATATCAAAGCTGAAAATTTTTGGAAGTAGTTTTTAGTTTGTTTTTAGTTTTAGCTATTTTAGGGGGATATCTGTGTGTGCAGGTGACTCTTACTGTGCATAATTATTAGGCAACTTAACAAAAAACAAATATATACCCATTTCAATTATTTATTTTTACCAGTGAAACCAATATAACATCTCAACATTCACAAATATACATTTCTGACATTCAAAAACAAAACAAAAACAAATCAGTGACCAATATAGCCACCTTTCTTTGCAAGGACACTCAAAAGCCTGCCATCCATGGATTCTGTCAGTGTTTTGATCTGTTCACCATCAACATTGCGTGCAGCAGCAACCACAGCCTCCCAGACACTGTTCAGAGAGGTGTATTGTTTTCCCTTCTTGTAAATCTCACATTTGATGATGGACCACAGGTTCTCAATGGGGTTCAGATCAGGTGAACAAGGAGGCCATGTCATTAGATTTTCTTCTTTTATACCCTTTCTTGCCAGCCACGCTGTGGAGTACTTGGACGCGTGTGATGGAGCATTGTCCTGCATGAAAAGCATGTTTTTCTTGAAGGATGCAGACTTCTTCCTGTACCACTGCTTGAAGAAGGTGTCTTCCAGAAACTGGCAGTAGGACTGGGAGTTGAGCTTGACTCCATCCTCAACCCGAAAAGGCCCCACAAGCTCATCTTTGATGATACCAGCCCAAACCAGTACTCCACCTCCACCTTGCTGGCGTCTGAGTCGGACTGGAGCTCTCTGCCCTTTACCAATCCAGCCACGGGCCCATCCATCCGGCCCATCAAGACTCACTCTCATTTCATCAGTCCATAAAACCTTAGAAAAATCAGTCTTGAGATATTTCTTGGCCCAGTCTTGATGTTTCAGCTTGTGTGTCTTGTTCAGTGGTGGTCGTCTTTCAGCCTTTCTTACCTTGGCCATGTCTCTGAGTATTGCACACCTTGTGCTTTTGGGCACTCCAGTGATGTTGCAGCTCTGAAATATGGCCAAACTGTTGGCAATTGGCATCTTGGCAGCTGCACGCTTGACTTTTCTCAGTTCATGGGCAGTTATTTTGCGCCTTGGTTTTTCCACACGCTTCTTGCGACCCTGTTGACTATTTTGAATGAAACGCTTGATTGTTCGATGATCACGCTTCAGAAGCTTTGCAATTTTAAGAGTGCTGCATCCCTCTGCAAGATATCTCACTATTTTTGACTTTTCTGAGCCTGTCAAGTCCTTCTTTTGACCCATTTTGCCAAAGGAAAGGAAGTTGCCTAATAATTATGCACACCTGATATAGGGTATTGATGTCATTAGACCACACCCCTTCTCATTACAGAGATGCACATCACCTAATATGCTTAATTGGTAGTAGGCTTTCAAGCCTATACAGCTTGGAGTAAGACAACATGCATAAAGAGGTTGATGTGGTCAAAATACTCATTTGCCTAATAATTCTGCACTCCCTGTATATGTGTGTGTGCGATTGTGTGTATATTATTCACTTCCTTCATTACATTTTTCCTGTAATACATTTATCATTAAAACAAATATTTAACTTGTATTTTTAAATGTGCATGATGTTGTATCTGAATTTTAAAAATCTAAAGAAAAACCTATTTAAAGGGACAGAAGTGTGTTAGCCTCTTGCAATAGAGTTAAACACAAAGTCAATGTCAGTTCTGAGACAGCAATACACATCTGTGCAGACCCAGATGGGATCATAGGACATGTTTACTGACAATTTCAAGCCATTAGTGTATTGTTTTTCTGGAGATTACTTTGACTATGTGCTTAACATTTTGTTGGTGTTAAACACAGTTTTGGGTAAACAATAGCCATATTAAAACTAGCAGCATGCAAGCTCATCAACAACCTTTGCAGCCAGTGGAAGAAAATATAAAAGTAGGTATTTTTTCCACTACATGAAAAAAAATCTTATGAACTCTGATATTTTTAGTACAAATACACACATATGTTAAATTTATTTTGTTCTGTAATATAAATATAATATGATGTTGCTCTCAAAGGAAAGAATGGAGTGTAGATTATATGTAATCCAGGGGTCAACAATTGTGTTTAAAATTAGAAGGCAGTAAGAATATTTAGGAGCTTTACTTTTAGGACCTAGAGAGTGGTATTTGTATATAGATCTATAGTAAATAATCCAGAAAATTAGGAGTCACAAGTCAGGAGTAAAATTCAATTTACCACAAAACACAAACATACCACACTCACTAGATAAAATAACAGATGATATATATACACACACACACACACACACACATATATATATATATATATATATATATATATATATATATATTGTATATATATATATACACACACATATATGTGAGCTCTGTATTTAATTAACCTTTGCAGAGACAGTGCTAAATATTTTTTATCTTAATTGGACATTTAATAATAGATTCTTTAAAACTGCTCTCTGCTTTCCTCATTAATAGTCTAGATTCTGGCCTGGTATACACTTACACATGCAGATACACACACACTACATAGTATACACTTATGCATGCAGATACACACACTTCATAACTTACATTTATACATGCAGACACACACACTACATAGCATACACTTATACATGCATATATACACACACACATGTATACATACAGATACACACACACACACTACACAGCTTACACTTATACATGCATATACACACACTTACACACTTATAGATACAGATAGACACATACACTACATCATATATGGGTATGGGGTTGGCAAGCACATTAGCTGGCAGTCTGAGGCTGCCACTGTTTGTTACCCTGGTGTTAGCACTGCTCATCGTATAAAACTGAAGGCATGCTAGTATTATCACCAGGGGTTAGACGTCATCACTACCAGGGGCTAGAGGTCACCATTACCTTAGGTCAGAGGGTATACAGCCTTCCTACTCTGGCTTAACCCACACACCATTACTTTTCCACAAGAAATCTAACAGGTATATAACCCTGGGAGAGAAAAGCCAGCTGAGTCTGAGTATGTGCCCTATAGAATTAAAATATATATATATATATATATATTTTTTAAATGCATGGGGCAATGTGGGACAGATGGCTAGCAACCAGGGACAGTGGGACAGACCCCTAAAATCGGGACTGTTCTGCAAAAATAGGGACAGTTGGGGGGGGGTATGTATATATATATATATATATATATATTTTTTATATATATATATATATATATATATATATATATATATATATATATATATACACACACACACAAATATGCCATGTGAGTGGTTTACACACATACACATTTTTATTTTGCTAGTTAACCTTTAGTAATTAAGCTCTTCATTTATAGCAACAGCATTACAGTCTACAAACATCATTGTCAAAGTGCCCTAAAGGCTGTAAATCACAACCAGCAACTTCTAATAAAGAGCAGAGCAGCTAGCCCACATAACCTCCTCACTTCCAAGGCCTTTATAGAACAAAAACATTCATCCTGAAGCAGAATTTAACCCCCTGGCTATAAAAAAGGAATACAGCACATAACAAGTGAATACACTGCAATCCTTTCTGGTAGCCAAGGGGTTAAAGTGTGCACTGCTTGTTATGTTGTAATTCTAGGCAGCATTAGAAGTCTTGTACAGTCCTAACCTGTCCTGAAGCCTTCATTCCTTCAACAAAAAGTGTCTGTACCACAGTTATCAGCATGGAGCTTGGCTGTGTGAGGGAGGCAACAGAACTACATAAAATAAAAGTGAAACTTTCACAGTAAACATGCCTGGCAAAAACAGGAGGGGTTTAGTTTTAATCTTTGCCCCTCTCTCCTTCATGGCTCTTTGGACTGCTGTAACATATTCACAATGAAACACTTGACTCTGTAAGCAGCGGGCAGCACAATTCTTACTAAAATTTTTTTTTTAATACACTGACTACAGGCAGGCGCCCCTCACCGCAATGCGCCTGTAGGCACATGCCTATTATTATTATTATACTTTATTTATGAAGCGCCAACATATTCCGCAGCACTGTCCATGGATACAATTCATTTAAATAAAACAATACAAGACTTGTAAGAGACAGGACAAAATTTACAAACACATACAGGAGGGATGAGGGCCCTATTCCCGTGGGAACTTACAATCTAGAAGGGTAGGAGGTTTAGAAACAGGAGGTGAGGACTGCAAGATTGGGAAAGATGTTAATACAGAGTTAGATGAGGGAAATGTTCGGTAAGTGAAATTAATTCATTATTGAGTTGGGTGGTAGGCTTCCCTGAACAGAAAAGTCTTCAGGGAACATTTAAAGGAAGACAGTCTAGCATGAGAGGAGGTGATAGTTGCGGATGCAAGGAGCAGGTCATTGTTGGATCTTAGTGGATGGGCTGGAATATACTTGTGTATTAGAGAGGATAGGTAGAGGGGAGTGGCATTGGTGAAAGCTTTGTATGTAAGGGTGAGAATTTTGAATTTAATTCTGCTGTGAGTGGGGAGCCAATGAAGAGACTCGCAGAGAGGTGCAGCAGATACAGATCGACGGGAAAGGTGGATCAGCCTGGCAGAGGCATTTAGGATGGATTGAAGGGGGGAGAGGCGGAAAAGAGGAAGGCCAGCGAGTAGGTTATTGCAGTAGTCAAGTCAGGAGATAAAAAGGGAGTGGATTATTTGCTTTGTGGTGTCAGCACTCAGAAAAGGGCGAATCTTGGAAATATTGCGTAGATGGTTGCGGCAGGATGTAGAAAGCGATTGGATATGGGGACGAAGGATAGATTTGAGTCAAGTGTGACTCTGAGCAGTGGACTTGGGGTGATGGGGAAATGGTGATGCCGTCAACAGGGATAGAGAAGACAAAAGTCGGTGTAGAGCTTGAGGGGGGATAATAAGGAGCTCAGTCTTGGACATGTTAATCTTTAGGTGGTGAGAGGCCATCCAGGAAGAAATACCAGATAAGCAGTCGCTTACATGAGAAAGGACAGAGGGAGAGAGAGCAGGGGTGGAGAGGTAGATCTGGGTGTCATCAGCATAGAGGTGATATTTGAAGCCATAACTGTTGATAAGTTTACCCAATGAAGAAGTATAGATGGAGAAGAGTAGAGGACCCAGAACAGATCCTTGAGGTACTCCAACAGACAGAGGCATAGAAGAGGAGTCGTCGCAGGCAAATGACACAGAAAAAGCCTACTGTGCCTAATGGGAAATCCGGCCCTGGCTGATCTATGTGTGTTACTGAAACAAAGGGGTTAATTATTGCTCTACCTGTACCTAAATGTGATGTATATTATATATAACAGGTAAAATATTTTACTCTAATATTTAATTAAAATGTAAAGGATTTATTTTTTTAAATGTCATACACTACTGCAGATAACATCCATCATTAAAAAAAGTGGAGATCATTTTTTACCATGAACCCTTTAAGAAACACTCACTCTATGACCAGTGCATATGCAAATTAGTAATTAAAGTGATAGAAAGGGGAACATTGAACCGTTTTACAGAAGCATATGCACATATGCTTTGAGGGTCCGTGCACCAGTATTGAAGCACAGAGATCGGTGGTGTGTATTATTCCTGTGAATACTTAATTTACGTCATAGAAGCCACCGCTAACTCTCTGAGAAAGTGTGGGCATAGGCCACAGAAAAACAGTAATAGCTTTTACTAGTAGCATTTTTGCTAATGGAAAACTATTGCAAAAAAAGCATCTATTTAAAATTGAAATATATTTATGCACATTCTAATTTTGACCTTTCTGTCTCTTTAATGAACATTTATCTTTCATTTTACAGCACCTACAATAAGCATTTATGTGCTTTAATAAGATTTTATATTATGTGTATTGAATACATTTTAATGAAAACATATAAAAATATAGTCCAGAGGGAGTTTGCTGGGCAACTCAGAGGTTCCAGCCTGCCCGCAGACACTATTAGTTTGGTGCTTCATCACACTTGAGTAGACTACTTATTAGTGTGTATAGACACATTTATTTGGGTCATCTCAGGATACACTGTGTGGTGCCCAATTTCTGTTTTGCAGAAGTATTATTTTTTTGAAGTCTGAAGCTTGAGTTTAGAGTTGCTATTGAGAGAGCAAAGACAAGAGACCCCTGTTTTTTCCCACAAGAAATCAATACTGTGGCACATTTTTTTCTTTAATTTTACATTGAAATATAGTGTATGCATTTAATATTGTGAGCTGGTTATGTTTTTATTTAGATTTTAAGCTCAGTTCCCAAATTGCCATTTAATCACTCTCCAATCTGCTGTTGAATAGCTATATAGATTGTTTATTAAGATCACATAATAGTTAAATTACCATATGTTTACATTATATCAAATGGAGCATCATTGCATATGTATGTAAATCTTTACAACTCTTACAAACACATGCTTTTTTTTTTCTTTATAGTTTTAATATTGATAGCTCCTCCAGTCCCTTCCTTGTTACTCATTCCTCCTCTGTTTTCCCTCCAGCTTCTCCTCTTCCCCCTGTCCATCCTGCCTCTCCTCTTCCCCCTGTCCATCCTGCCTCTCCTCTTTCCCCTAACTGTCCTGCCTCTTCTCTTCTGTCAGTCCATCCTGCCTCTCCTCTTCTGTCAGTCCATCCTGCCTCTCCTCTTTCCCATGTCCATCCTGCCTATACTCTTTCCCCTAACTGTCCTGCCTCTCCTCTTTGGTCTTCCCCTAACCATCCTGCGTTTCCTCTTTCCCCTATCCCTTGACCTCCCAACAAAGGCAACCTCTCATTTCCCCCTACCCATCAAAATGTTCATTTCCAAACCTATTACCACTATGTACCTCACCCAAATGGTTTCCCTTACCCTGCACCATACCAACCTTTTCCACCCCCTGCCATGCCCACATTTCATCCATATCCTGAGCCTACCTTTCCAGAAGCCATACCAGGTCCCATTAGTGAGCATATTGATTAAATTACAATTACATTATCTAACAGAAAATGTAAAAAATGTTTTCATATTGTAAATATGCAGCAATTTATGTTCCATTACATGCATTTCTCCCAATATGTATTCATTTATGTTACAATAATTGACCAACAGGACTAATCATCCAGGGATTGGGTTTAATATTGTGGGTTTGCACATGAGACTTGGCATGCTCCTAGAGAAGTTTGCTGAGTTCCACGACCAACTCAATCAGCAGCTACAGTAAATGAAGATGAGAAAATACAAGGGGGGATTTTAATTGTGTTTAATTGATATAATGAACAAATAAATAAATTATAAAAAAAACATAACCCCCCAAAAAATGCTGTTTATTTTGTGTTATTCAAAACTGAGTCAAAATCATTATTATGTCGCTATGTGATACAAATACACAAATGTACATATGTAACCGTCATTTATGATATGAACCTCTTAGCACCTCAGCATAGGGCTTCCAGGGTGTATGGACTGCTATGCACCTCCATATATGACTAACAGGGTGTATGGATTAATATGCACCTCAACATAGCAACATCTATGTAATAGTACTATGTGGTGCATTAGTCAATTAAGATTTTTTTGTGATACGGGTATCATAAACAATGAACCCTGCTGTGAGGAGTTATACAGTGATGCCACCATCTTGAGTCCCTCTATGATAAATGAGAAATAGAATCTGCAGATGCAGCCATCTTGAATCCCACTATAACAAGTATTGATTGTGTCATTAGCATAAATGTTGTAAGATTTTGCTTTCATGATTTATAGAGGCCTATTTATAAAATGTCTGTCAGACCTGATCCGACAGTGCGGATCAGGTCCGACAGACATCGCTGAATGCGGAGAGCAATACGCTCTCCGTATTCAGCATTGCACCAGCAGCTCTTGTGAGCTGCTGGTGCAACACTGCCCCCTGCAGACTCGAGATCAATCGGCCGCTAGCAGGAGTGTGTCAATCAACCTAATCTCAACTGATCGGGTTGAATTCCGGCGATTCCTGTCCGCCTCATCAGAGCAGGCGGACAGGGTTATGGAGCCTTATCAGAGCAGGCTCGCCAAAAATACAGGGCATCAAGCTCCATTCGAGCTTGATAGATAGGCCCCATAGTGTGTCTGGAATATATTCTGCTATATAAAATTATATAAATTGAGGACACTTTTTTTCTTCAGGAAAAAAATATTAAACAAAATACTAATATTAATGGTTATTAAAAAAATAAATAACTAATTGAGCGAGCATAACCAGTATACAAATTATGCCCATATACAAATGAGATTCATTTATCAGGATGGTTTTGGTTAAAAAAAGGTTAATTTACATATGTAAATTATTATTTTTTCTAGACACTGAACAGAGGGTCAATTTTACCACCTCTAATGTAATCTTTTGAGGTGTCAATTTGTTGCTATTCCCAGTTTTGATTCCGGTAACAATAACGCAAAACACCTCTTTGTGAAGCTCAATTATTAACTGTTTTAAAACGACTAATTATCTAAAACAATAATTTTGTCCTATTAATTAATATTTTAAAAGTATTTTTTCTAATAAATTAAGAATACTTCATTTCTACTTTATCAAAATTTTCCTATAAAATCAAGAAAAAACACTGTGCGAAATTAATTTAATTAAAAAGAGGCAAGTGGATGGAACTGATCTTGTCTCCTAACATGGGATTATAACAGTTCTCATACACTAAATGGTGAAATAGCTAAAAGGCAAGTATGAAATCATTGGCAAAAGTTTCAAACCTCACTGTACAGAATAAGGTTTGGCTTTGCTGAATGAGGTTTTAGATACTGTAAATCGTGTTTTTTAAAAACACAATTTTTGGAACTTCTGTTTCCTGTAAAAACCTGTGCAAAAGATCTTAGTTGCCAATAAACAAGATGGAATGGAAAACTGTTAAATCCTGATCACATACTGTATATGCTATTGCTGAAAAAAATATAATTTTAGAAGATAAAATATTGTAACTTAGAATCACAAATCTGTGAGTATGAAATAAAAACAAAGAGTGTGATTGCTAAACACCATTTCTAGATATCTCCGGTGAGACGTCAGATTTCTCATGTTTTCTTCAGATCTCGTTAGTTTTACATGATGTAACGTATAAGTCTATTAAATCCATATACATATTTAAATGCCTACCCTGCCCACTACTGAGGGACTACACAATAGTGCTGAATACAGATTTAATTCATTTAAAACATTTATTGATATATATACCTCTAAAATGGCGTCTGTGACAGTTTCAGAGTGTATTGCACATGCACAGCATAATAATAATAATAGAATTATTCCAAATCGTCTTGGTTAAAAAGGTAGGTTTTGCACTTTATTACTAATCTTTGTGTGTTGAACTGAAAGTGTCCCTTTTATTGCTGCTCTTGGAGAGATTATGATTTTTCCTGCTATCTGCTTCGATCAGATCCAATATTTTCCCTATATGCAAATAGTGTTATCGCTTGGATTGTGATTGTTATAGAGCTGACTGAGCCCATAGATAGATACATCTTACTCAAAATGCATACTTTCAAACAAACCAACTGGGAACCCCCAAGGGTGACACAGGCTTTTGTAACCTCCCCTATGTAAATACAAAAAAACAAAAATGGACCGCACCAAGTCAAGGTCAAGTATGCATTTTGTGGGTGCTGGTTTAGGGTCCCAGAATGGAGGAGACCTTGAAGTGGTCCTGGGCTTGATCCTTTGGCGCCAAATGTAACTGACTTCCCCCAGTTTTGCTTTTAAACATTACTGAGTATCTGCTGGCGCGTGCCAGGTTTTCTGTGTGTTGTGTTTATAATGTTTGTAATGCTTCCCTGCGGACCTGTCACCCAGGCTGTTCAGGGGTTAACTGTCTGGGTTGCTGGCAACTGTGCAGCTGTCTGTCAGTGTTCAGGACTGTGGAGTTAACAGTGGCTCAGGATGTGTACCCAGTCCAGTCTGTGAGTGCGGTCCATTTCTGTGCCAAATGTAACTGACTTTCCCCAGTTTTGCTTTTAAACATTGCTGAGTATCTGCTGGCGAGTGCCAGGTTTTCTGTGTGTTGTGTGTATATATATATATATATATATATATATATATATATATTTATAGCAGGTTTAAGGGTGAGGACTAATGTACAGATTTATAGAGGGACCATCGTATGACCCCATCTACGTGTCACCTACAGGTCATCAAGTATAAACTATGTAAACATTAAGCATGCACTTGTACCGTATAGTTGCTGAATTACCTATGCAGCAATCTTAATGCTTTTTCCTTATATATATGACGTCTGAGTTATAAGTTAAATGTTTGTCTCATCAAGTTTTTTGGGGCAGGAAAAAAAGTCGAAGATAACCTAAATGGTACTATTGTCTGTAATGTATATCAAAGAACAGCAGTTTAACATGTACAAATTATAATAATGACATAAATAATTATAATTATATAATAATAATAATAAAATTATAAAAAGCAATAATAATAAATAGTAAAATTTGTTTAATGTAATGTGAAACTAGCAGGAAATAAAGTAAATATCTACAGCTGGGTCCTAGGACTCATTTGGTTAAGAGGGACAACTCACACAGAAAATGTTGGTTTTATTCAGCACAGAAATATCTACATTTCAAGCAAAGAAAACCCTGTAATACACTTTTAAACATTCTCCTTTAGAAGGATCAGAGAACATTTTTGAGTTTTATGTCCGTTTACTATCCGAATCAGACTTGGCATCAACTTTACTGCAATTTTAATTCTGATGCTTGAAGTGCCATAAAACATGTTGAGGTCTGTGCATAGCCTAAAAGGGCTAATTAAAAAGAGTTTAAAAAAAAAAAAATAGTAAAAAGTAAAAATAGTTTGCATAAAAAAAATGTTTAATACAGTATATTAAAATAATTTTCAAAAATAAGCAAAAATACTTAAATAGCAATGCTGCCTGGAGCAGTCTGCTCCACCCCCTTATCAGTCTTTAGACACAGGCATTGTATTTCAACTGAGTTCACAGCTTCTAGGCATGCTCCAGCAGATAATCCCTATTCACTTTTGAAAGCAACAAAAGATATAGATATAGCCATAGAAGGAAATTTGTGGGGTAGTTAGAGCTTTACAATTCGGAAACTTAAAAGAAAGGGTTAATGGTGAGGCACTGCAGTATAAATTTGCAGGTAAAGTAATTAAAGTACATAATATTATATTTTGTCTCTATCCCAACTTGTTTTATGCCACTTTAAAAAAGGTTACCCTTTTCCTGTATGTTATACTGGTGACACTACACACTATTAGATATTTACTTTTAAAAAGTCTCTGCTTGTTATGGGTAATGTTGTCTTTCTGTACTCAATAAGTGTAAAACACTTGTAGATTGTTTTTCTATTTTCATTTCCATTCTGATTATTAAAGGGACAGTCAAGTAAAAATTAAACTTTCATGATTCAGATAGAGCACACAATTTTACACAACTTTCCAACTCACTTCCATTATCTAAATGTGCACAGTTTTTTTATATGCCCACTTTTAGAGACACAAGCTCCTACTGAGTATGTGCAAGAGTCACAGGATATACGCATATACATTTTGTGATTGGCTAATGACTGCCATATTATGCAATTGGAAGGAAAATGTAACTAACAGCTATATTACGAGTTTGGCGTTATGGTTCATAACGCTGCTTTTTCCCTAACGCTGCTATTACAAGTCTTGTAGGTATAGGTGTACTGCACACCTTTTAGCCTGTCACGTAACGTCAGTACCGCACTTTTAAAAAAGTCCTTTTTCAATGGGACTCCCATAGCGCAGGTATTACGAGTTTGCTGGGAGGCCAAAAAGTGAGCGGTATACCCTATAGTGGAAAGATCCGTAGCGCCATCTAAAGTCAGTAGTTATGAGTTTTATGCTACAAATCTGTACCATAAAACTCATAACTAAAGTGTTAAAAAGTACACTAACACCCATAAACTACCTATTAACCCCTAAACCGAGGCCCTCCCACATCGCAAACACTATAATAAATTTATTAAACCCTAATCTGCTGCGGACATCGCCGCCACTATTAAAATGTATTAACCCCTATTCCACCGCTTCCCGACATCGTTGCCACTATAATTAACCTATTAACCCCTAAACCGTCTCCCTTCCGCATCACAAACACTATTTAAATATAATTAACCCCTAATCTGCCGTTCGCACACACTGCCGCTATAATAAACCTATTGACCCCTAAACCGCAAGCCCCCCACAATGAAATATACTAAAATAAACTATTAACCCCTAAACCTAACGCCCCCCTAACTTTATATTAAAATTACAATTTCCCTATCTTAAATTAAATTAAAACTTACCTGTCAAATTAAAAAAAATAATTTTATACTAACAATTAAACTAAGATAATGATTAAACTACAATTAAACTAACTACCAATTAAATTAAACTAAACTACACATTAAAAAAATCCTAACACTAATCTAAAAATTACAAAAAGTATCTAATTACAAAAAAATAACTAAATTACAAAAACAAACACTAAATTACGAAATATAAGAAGCAAATTATCAAAAATAAAAAAGAATTACACCTAATCTAATAGCCCTATCAAAATAAAAAAACAAAAACAAAATAAAAAAAACTCCAGCCTACAATAAACTACCAATGGCCCTTAAAGTGAAACTCAATTTTGATGAATTAGTGCCCGGTTTTTAATAATCCTATTAAAAACAAGGGCACTTTAATTAATCAAAATTGACATTTCACTCTTTTTCTTCAAAAACTTACCTTTTCATTCTGGCAGCCGCTCCAGCGATTCCCACTGCCGTTGGAAGCCTCTTTAGACGTCAAAAATAATTAATCCAGCTTCCTCCAATCAAAATCAAAACCGGGCACTAATTCATCAAAATTGACCTTCAGTTTAAAAGGGCCTTTTGTGGGGCATTGCCCCAAAGAAATCAGCTCTTTTACTTGTAAAAACATACAAACACCCCCCCAACAGTAAAACCCACCACCCCCACAACCAACCCCCACAAATAAAATAACTATATAAAAAAACCTAAGTTCCCCATTGCCCTGAAAAGGGCATTTGTATGGGCATTGCCCTTAAAAGGGCATTTAGCTCTATTGCAGGCCCAGACCCTAAACTAAAAATAAAACCCACCCAAAAAAAATCTTAAATAAACCTAACACTAACCCCCGACGATCCACTTACAGTTATTGAAGTCCCGCTTAAAGAATCCATCCAGCTAGCAAGAAGTCTTCATCCAGACGGCCCCTTCTAAGGGCCATTGGTAGTTTATTGTAGGTTAGGTTTTTTTTTTATTTTGCGGGGGCTTTTTTATTTTGATAGGGCTATTAGATTAGGTGTAATTCTTTTCTATTTTTGATAATTTGTTTCTTATTTTTTTGTAATTTAGTGTTTGTTTTTTTATGTAATTTAGTTATTTTTTAGTGATTTTATTGTTTATTTTTTGTTGTTGTAATTTTAGGTTTTAGTGTAAGACAGGGTTTTATTTCACATGTAAGTTTGTATTTATTTTAACTAGGTAGTTAGTAAATAGTGAATAACTATTTACTATCTAGTCTACCTAGTTAAAATAAATAAATAAAAACTTACCTGTGAAATAAAAATAAAACCTTAGATAGATACAATATTACTATTAGTTATATTGTAGCTAGCTTAGGTTTTATTTCACAGGTAAGTATTTAGTTTTCAATAGGTATTATTTAGTTAATAATTGTAAATTTAATTTAGCTATATTTTTATTATATTAAAGTTAGTGGGTGTTAGGATTAGGTTTAGGGTTATGTTAGGGTTAGTGGTAGTGATGTGGGAGGCCAGAGGTTTAGGGGTTAATAACTTTAGTATAGTGGCGGCAACATCGGGAGAGGCAGATTAGGGATTAATAGTTTTATGTAGGTGACGGCGATGTTGGGGACGGCAGATTAGGGATTAATAACATTATGTAGGTGGCGGCGATGTTGGGGGTTGCAGATTAGGGGTTAATAACATTATGTAGGTGGAGGCGATGTTGGGGGCGGCAGATTAGGGGTTAATAACTGTATGTAGGTGGTGGCAATGTTGGGGGCGGCAGATTAGGGGTTAATAACTGTATTTAGGTGGTGGCGATGTTGGGGGCAGCAGATTAGTGGTGTTTAGACTTGGGGTTTATGTTAAGGTGTTAGGTTTAAACATTATTTTCTTTTTCCCCATAGACATCAATGGGGCTGCGTTACAGGACTTTTGTTTCTGCGATCACAGGTGTTAGGCTTTTTTTTTCCGGCTCTCCCCATTGATGTCTATGCGGTATGGAACTCAACGCAACCATTTTGCCCGCGCAAGCCTGCATTTTCAAAACCTGTAATACCAGCGCTATAAGGAGGTTAAATAACGCTGCTTTTGTGGCGGTTGTTAAAATCCCTATAGCACTCAAAATTTGTAATCTAGCTATATGACATTTTGCCTTTTTCTCACAGATATTTGATGTCACCGCTCAAGATCTTGCTATAATGTATGTATGTAAAATATTTTCAAAATACTATAACTTCAGTTTTTAAAATCCTAACCAAAGAAATAACTTTTCTATGCATCATTAACCCCTTGGATGCAATCTACATTGTTTTGTCATTGTCTCAATTATGCCTAAAATGCAAATTATCATGTGCAGGTGGTATTCCTTCTACTAGCCTTTATGGTACATCACAAAAGTTTGAGTGATAATGCACAGAATGAGGAAGTGATAATAGTTAATAACGTGTTCACAAATGAGTTAAATAAGAATGGAATATTTCAGATTAAGCACAAGTGCAAAATGTAACAATGAATATTGGGAGTATAGGGATTGCTATGTTGGCACAAGAAAAATGCTCTAGATAAATATTTTAACCAACAACTTGTAATACTGTAACCTGCAAAACTGTTGGAGTAGGTCCGGATAAGGTGGCAGAGAGGCTCGGATTTCTCAGAGAGAGTTCAGAATCTGCTAAGCAGCTAGACGCTAGGAGAAGAGATGCAAATGAGTGATAAGCATAAAGCAGGGCTGCAAGGAGGACAAAGTTCAAAGACCAGTAGACAAGATAGGCTGATTAAATTGCTAGGTCAGACGCAACTGAGGCATAGGCATATGCAACAATAATCAAGCAATGAGCTAAGGAAGAACGGGTCTTCAATAGGCTGATAAATAGGAGGAGTTATCCTTAAAGGTATAGTATGACCATAACAAGCAAGCTATTACCAGAGGGATGGTAATTGCCTTTCTACTGGGGATATTTAGGATGCAATGCAAGTGTTAAGGAGTGTTCACACTACGGGGCCGAATTATCAAGCTCCGAATGACAGCAGTTATGAAGCAGTGGTCTAAAGACCGCTTCTCCATAACTTGTACGCCTGCTCTGAGGCTGCGGACATCAATCTGCCTGATCCTATACAATCGGGCTGATTGACACCCCCTGCTAGCGGCATTGAATCTGCAGGGCGCGGCATTGCACAAACAGTTCAAAAGAACTGCTGGTGCAATGATAAATGCCAACAGCGTATGCTGTCAGCATTTATCGATGTGCGGCTGACATGATACGTTACATCGTATCATGTCCGCTTGCACTTTCATAAATCGGCCCCTACAAGTGAACAATCCATATCACTTGCATTTTTGTGCTGGTATTACAAGCCAATGGTTAATATGTATTGTTTGTACAAGCATTAGTTGGGTGTGTTGCACTACATTAATTCTGTCATATAGCGGAGATGCTCAAAGTAATTTTAATTTTCTTTTAATTTATCTCAGGTAATAATTTCTGCTAGGCCCTAAACTAAAATGATTAATTCTGGATAACGCAAATGTGCAATGTCTTTGTAGCATAAAACTTCTCAGGTAGTGGAGTTTTAAACTGGCTTCTTTGCTATATACATTCCATTTTGCTTGTACATATTAAACTTAACACATTTGAACATACACATATACACACTATGTGGTAGATTTACCAAGCAGCGGATGCTGCTATCTACTCCTGTACTTTCCGGCTCGCCGGAAATGTTAAGTTAAGAAGCAGCGGTCATAAGACCACTGCTCATTAACTCGTCCGGCGCCTCTGATGTGTCAGACAGCAATCGGCTTGATTGGATATGATCAGGTTGATTGACATCTGCTAGTGGCCGATAGGCTGCGAATGTGCAGGGGGCGGCATTTCACAAGCATTTCACTAGAAATTCTTGTGCAATGATAAATGCCGACAGCGTATGCATTTATCGATGTGCAGCGGACATGATCCTCTACAGCGGATCATGTCCACCCGCACATTGATAAATCTACCCCAGATATTCCATTCCTCAGGCATAGATTAAGCACTAGTCCTCAGCCCTTGAGTAAGCACTTCAGTCCTCGGCCGTAGAGTAGGGACTACTCCAGACTTCGTTTTCAGAGTGTGAATTACTCCTGCTAAGTCCTTTGTCTCCTGCCAAGGCTCCAAATCCTGTGTCCAGTATTCAACTCTATAATTTCCACTACAATAAACTTGCCTTGACTGTCTTTTTATCCATGCCTAAAAGGGGTAGTTCCTCTAAGAAACCCATCACACTGGCCCCTTTTAACACCCAATATGGACTTTTGCCTTACACCTCTACTTCTGAGCTCCAAACCCCTGAACCCACTCTTCTGAGCGGGACAGAGTATTACAAGTTAAAAGTAAGCAAAATCCGCTAACCAAAGGACTTTGTGATATTTTAACCGCATTAGCGTATTCTATATAAATAAAGGGAGAGCGCAAACGAAAAAAAACTAACACCTACAGCTCGTGGACTAACCTTACAGGAGTTATGAATATTTCACATTCTGATCTTCTTAACGTACAGAACAATGTTATTTTTATTGTAAATACATATATCTATATACAGTATCCCACAAAAGTGAATATACCTCTCACATATTTGTAAATATTTTATTATATCTTTCCATGTGACAACACTGAAGAAATTACACTTTGCTACAATGTAAAGTAGTGAGTGTACAGCCTGTATAACAGTGTACATTTGCTGTCCCCTCAAAATACCTCAAGAAACAGCCATTAATGTCTAAACCATTGGCAAAAAGTGGGCCCAATTAGCCATTTTCCCTCCCCAGTGTCATGTTAGTGTTACAAGGTCTCAGGTGTGAATGGGGAGCAGATGTGTTAAATTTGGTGTTATCGCTCTCACACTCTCTCATACTGGACGTTCATCATGGCTCCTCATGGCAAAGAACTCTCTGAGGATATAAAAAAAAGAATTGTTGATTTACATAAAGATGGCCTAGGCTATAAGAAGATTGCCAAGACCCTGAAACTGAGCTGCAGCACGGTGGGCAAGACCATATAGTGGTTTCACAAGACAGCTTACACTCAGAACAGGCCTTGCCATGGTCGACCAAAGAAATTGTGTGCACGTGCTCAGCATCATATCCAGAGGTTGTATTTGGGAAATAGACGTATGAGTGCTGCCAGCATTGCTGCAGAGGTTTAAGGGGTGGGGGGGTCAGCTTGTCAGCGCTCAGACCATACACCGCACACTGCATTTAATTGGTCTGCATGTCTGTCATCCCGGAAGGAAGCCTCTTCTAAAGATGAAGCCTCTTCTAAAGATGATGCACAAGAAAGCCCGCAAACAGTTTGCTAAAGACAAGCAAACTAAGGACATGGGTTACTGGAACCGTGTCCTGTGGTCCGATGAGACCAAGATAAACTTATTTGGTTCAGATGGTGTCAAGCGTGTGTGGTGGCAACCAGGTGAGAATTACAAAGACAAGTGTGTCTTGCCTACAGTCAAGCATGGTGGTGGGAGTGTCATGGTCTGTGCCTGCATGAGTGCTGCCAGCACTGGGGAGATACAGTTCATTGAGGGAACCATGAAAGCCAACATGAACTGAGACATACTGAAGCAGTACATGATCCCCTTCCTTCGGAGACTGGGCCGCAGGGCAGTATTCCAACATGATAACGACTGTAAACACACACCCAAGATGACCACTGCCTTGCTAAAGAAGTTGAGGGTAAAGGTGATGGACTGGCCAAGCATATCTCGAAACCTAAACCCTATTGAGCATCTGTGGGGCATCATCAAATGGAAGGTGGGGGAGTGCAAGGTCACTAACATCCACCAGCTCTGTGATGTCGTCATGGAGGAGTGGAAGATGACTCCAGTGGCAACCTGTGAAGCTCTGGTGAACTCCATGCCCAAGAGGGTTAAGGCAGTGCTGGAAAATAATGGTGGCCATACAAAATATTGACACTTTGGACCCAATTTTGACATTTTCACTTAGGAGTGTACTCACTTTTCTTGCCAACGGTTTAGACATTAATGCCTGTGGGGCATATTGATCAATGTGTGAGTGGACATGATACAAAGTAGTGTATCATGTCCGCTGCACATCAATAAATGCTGACAGCATACACTTTCGGCATTTATCATTGCACCAGCAGTTCTTCTGAACTGCTGGTGCAATGCCGTCCCCTGCAGATTCACTAGCAGGGGGTGTCAATTAACCTGATCGTATTTGATTGGGTTGATTTCTGTTAGCAGCCTCAGAGTAGGCGGACAAGTTATGGAGCTTAATAAATATACACCTAGATTACGAGTTTTGTCGGTAAAAACTTGTGGTGCTAACGCTCTTTTTTTTCCAGCACTCCCTTAAGCCAACACTGGTATTACAAGTTTTCTGAATGGCTGCGTTAGCCTCAGAAAAGTGAGCGTTGAGCAAAATTTAGCTCCACTTCTCACCTCAATACCAGCGTTGCTTACGATAGCGGTAAGCTGGAAAAACGTGCTTGTGCACGATTTCCCCATAGGATACAATGGGGCTGAGCTGGCTGAAAAAAACCCTAACTCCTGCAAAAAAGCAGTGTTCAGCTCCTAACGCAGCCCCATTGTTTCCTATGGGGAAACACTTTCTAAGTCTACACCTAACACCCTAACATGAACCCCAAGTCTAAACACCCCTAACCTTACACTTATTAACCCCTAATCTGCTGCCCCCAACATCGTTGCCACCTACATTATCCCTATGAACCCCTAATCTGCTGCCCCTAACATCGCCGACACCTATATTATATTTATTAACCCCTAATCTGCCCCCCCCAACATCGCTGCCACCTACCTACAATTATTAACCCCTAATCTGCCGACCAGACATCGCCGCCACTATAATAAATGTATTAACCCCTAAACCGCCGCACTCCCGCTTCGCAAACACTATAATAAATTGTATTAACCCCTAATCTGCCCCTCCCCCAACGTCGCCGCCACCTACCTACCTACAATTATTAACCCCTAGTCTTCCGCCCCCAACGTCGCCGCTACTATAATAAATTTATTAACCCCTAAACCTAAGTCTAACCCTAACCCTAACACCCCCTAACTTAAATATAATTTAAATAAAATGAAATAAAATTACTATAATTAAATAAATTAATCCTATTTAAAACTAAATACTTACCTATAAAATAAACCCTAATATAGCTACAGTATAACTAATAGTTACATTGTAGCTATTTTAGGATTTATATTTATTTTACAGGCAACTTTGTATTTATTTTAACTAGGTACAATAGCTATTAAATAGTTAATAACTATTTAATAGCTACCTACTTAAAATAATTACAAAATTACCTGTAAAATAAATTCTAACCTAAGTTACAAATACACCTAAAACTACACTATCAATAAATTAATTAAATAAATTAACTAAAATTATCTAAACTCAAATACAATTAAATAAACTAAACTATAGTACAAAAACAAACACTAAATTACAAAAAATAAAAAAATATTACAAGAATTTTAATCTAATTACACCTAATCTAAGCCCCCTAATAAAATAAAAAAGCCCCCCAAAATAATAAAATTCCCTACCCTATACTAAATTGCAAAAGTAATCAGCTCTTTTACCAGCCCTTAAAAGGTTTTTTGCGGGGCATTGCCCCAAAGTAATCAGCTCTTTTACCTGTAAAAAAAAATACAAGACTCCCCCCCAACATTAAAACCCACCACCCATACACCCCTACTCTAAAACCCACCCGATCCCCCTTAAAAAAACCTAACACTACCCCCCTGAAGATCACCCTACCTTGAGCCGTGTTCACCCAGCCGGGCACCGATGGGCCAGAAGAGGACATTCGGACCGGCAGAAGTCTTCATCCTATCTAGGCAGAAGAGGACATCTTCTATCCAGCCGACACAGAGCCATCCTCTTCTTCCGATGTCCTAACGCAGAATGAAGGTACCTTTAAATGATGTCATCCAAGATGGCGTCCCTCAAATTCTGAAAATCAGCCAATCGGAATTAAGGTAGGAAAAATCAGATTGGCTGATTTAATCAGCCAATCGGATTGAAGTTCAATCTGATGGGCTGATTGGATGAGCCAATAGAATGCAAGGTCAATTCTATTGGCTCATCCAATCAGCCAATCGGATGAAGACTTCTGCCGGTCCGGATGTCCTCTTCTGGCTCATCGGTGCCCGGCTGGGTGAACACGGCTCAAGGTAGGGTGATCTTCAGGGGGGGTAGTGTTAGGTTTTTTAAAGGGGGGATCGGGTGGGTTTTAGAGTAGGGGTGTGTGGGTGGTGGGTTGTAATGTTGGGGGGATTGTATTTGTTTCTTTTACAGGTAGAAGAGCTGATTACTTTGGGGCAATGACCCGCAAAAAGCCCTTTTAAGGACTGGTAAAAGAGCTGATTACTTTGTAATTTAGTTTAAGATAGGGAATTGTATTATAATAGTATTGTAAATGTATTATAATACATTTATTATAGTGGCGGCGATGTCCGGTCGGCAGATTAGGGGTTAATAAGTGTAGATAGGTGGCGGCAACATTGGGGGGGGCAGATTAGGGGTTAATAAATATGTAGGTGTCAGCGATGTTAGGGGCAGCAGATTAGGGGTTCATAGGTATAATGTAGGTGGCGGCGATATCCGGTCGGCAGATTAGGGGTTAAATAATTTTATTATAGTGTTTGCGATGTGGGGGGGGGGGCTCCATTTAGGGGTTCATAGGTAGTTTATGGGTGTTAGTGTGCTTTGTAGCACTGTAGTTAAGAGCTTTATGTTCCGGCGTTAGCCCATAAAACTCTTAACTACTGACTTTTTTATGCAGTAGGAGTCTTGGAGGTAGAGGCTGTACCGCTCACTTCTTCCAAGACTCGTAATACCAGCGTTAGGCAAATCCCATGAAAAAGATAGGATACGCAATTGACGTAAGGAGATTTGCAGTAGCCAAAAGTCGCGGAAGAAAAGTGAGCGGGCATTAAAAAGCAGCATTAGTACCCCTTAATGCTGCTTTTTAAGGCTAACGCAGAACTCGTAATCTAGGCGTATAGTGTTGAGTTTTTTTTTGAGGGGACAGCAAATTTACTGTTATACTGGCTATACACTCACTACTTTACATTGTAGCAAAGTGTCATTTCTTCAGTGTTGTCACTTGAAAAGATATAATAAAATATTTACAAAAATGTGAGGGGTGTACTCACTTTGTGGAATACTGTATATCTGTATATACTATAACTGTTTAAGGAAAATCGGAAAATCAAAAGTTATCAAAGCGCCAGCTGACCGGCTTGGGTTCAGAAATGTGAAACCTATTCCTTCACAGTAAAGTTAAAATAAAGTAATTTATTTAAAACAATATTAAAATATAGCTTCTAGGCACCTTTTGGAATACAACAGTTAGTGTTCCTAAGGCAGAAAATTTCGAATATGGTTTACATAAGTGGATTATCTTGCATACATTCACATGTTACAATTAACAATAAAACAGTAAAAGGTGCCTTCAAGATGAACAATAAAATTGAGACAAATTGTCCTATATCAGTGTTACCTGTTGTGGTTATGGATAACCCAAAGAAGGTGACATAGGGTGACTTAGAAATGTCCGGATTTAAATAAATAAACAAACTTCCCTATAGCGGTGCTACCTACTATAGTTTTCTATAGCAGTGCTACTTACTATAGTATACTAACCAGTTTAGGGTTTATACAATAATGCTTACGGTATTACAACAAAGTTCCCTGCTAGAATTCTTACGCAGTTCAAAAACAGGCCGGTTAGGGATATTCCTAATTCGATTTTGTCTAAAATTGTTTTTACATGCAGAGTTAACCAGAGCAGTACTATCCCTCTGGAGATATTTCTAAACAAGTTCAAAGTGGGCTATAGCCCCAAATTGTATCAACTCCTATTGTTGCTACTGGCTGAATGAATGGAACTGATCTACTGTACCTCACAAGGATCAGAGACCGTTCTCCGCTAGCGCATAGAAATGGTGATATGTGCTGTTAATACGTGGTACAAATCAGGTGGTTCAAATGTTGCTAATTGACAAATCACAAATATTCAAAAATTTCAAATATTCAAAAATTAGTGATGCTAATAAACATAGTGAAACAATAATTCTAACCAAAAAGTTCAGCAATGGAAAAAAAGTTCAGCAATGGAAAAAAAGAAAAATGTGTGTAGAAAACAGAACTCCAAAAACAAGATGTTTCCCAAGTGATAAAGTGTACTTCAAAGGATTCCCCAGATATCACTAGTGACCAGCCGACAAAAATATATTAAAAAATTCAAAATCAGAAATTGTGTAAATAATGTAAATAAGGTAAATACGTTATAGTCAATGTTAGAGTGTTCCAAGTTTGCGATAATCCCTCTTTCTGTGGTTTACAGTCTGTAGATTTAGCAGTCTATGGCCTAGATTTGGAGTTCGGCGGTAAAAGGGCTGTTAACGCTCCGCGGGCTTTTTTCTGGCCGCACCATAAATTTAACTCTGGTATCGAGAGTTTAATCAAATGCTGCGTTAGGCTCCAAAAAAGGAGCGTAGAGCATTTTTTCCGCAAATGCAACTCTCGATACCAGAGTTGCTTACGGACACGGCCGGCCTCAAAAACGTGCTCGTGCACGATTCTCCCATAGGAAACAATGGGGCTGTTTGAGCTGGAAAAAAACCTAACACCTGCAAAAAAGCAGCGTTCAGCTCTTAACACAGCCCCATTGTTTCCTATGGGGAAACACTTCCTACGTCTGCACCTAACACTCTAACATGTACCCCAAGTCTAAACACCCCTAACCATACACTTATTAACCCCTAATCTGCCGCCCCCGCTATCGCTGACCCCTGCATATTTTTTTTAACCCCTAATCTGCCGCTCCGTAAACCGCCGCCACCTACGTTATCCCTATGTACCCCTAATCTGCTGCCCTAACATCGCCGACCCCTATATTATATTTATTAACCCCTAATCTGCCCCCCTCAACGTCGCCGACACCTGCCTACACTTAGTAACCCCTAATCTGCCGAGCGGACCTGAGCGCTACTATAATAAAGTTATGAACCCCTAACCCGCCTCACTAACCCTATCATAAATAGTATTAACCCCTAATCTGCCCTCCCTAACATCGCCGACACCTAACTTCAATTATTAACCCCTAATCTGCCGACCGGAGCTCACCGCTATTCTAATAAATGTATTAACCCCTAAAGCTAAGTCTAACCCTAACACTAACACCCCCCTAAGTTAAATATAATTTTTATCTAACGAAATAAATTAACTCTTATTAAATAAATGATTCCTATTTAAAGCTAAATACTTACCTGTAAAATACATCCTAATATAGCTACAATATAAATTATAATTATATTATAGCTATTTTAGGATTAATATTTATTTTACAGGCAACTTTGTAATTATTTTAACCAGGTACAATAGCTATTAAATAGTTAAGAACTATTTAATAGTTACCTAGTTAAAATAATAACAAATTTACCTGTAAAATAAATCCTAACCTAAGATATAATTAAACCTAACACTACCCTATCAATAAAATAATTAAATAAACTACCTACAATTACCTACAATTAACCTAACACTACACTATCAATAAATTAATTAAACACAATTCCTACAAATAAATACAATTAAATAAACTAGCTAAAGTACAAAAAATAAAAAAGAACTAAGTTACAGAAAATAAAAAAATATTTACAAACATAAGAAAAATGTTACAACAATTTTAAACTAATTACACCTACTCTAAGCCCCCTAATAAAATAACAAAGCCCCCCCAAAATAAAAAATTCCCTACCCTATTCTAAATTAAAAAAGTTACAAGCTCTTTTACCTTACCAGCCCTGAACAGGGCCCTTTGCGGGGCATGCCCCAAGAATTTCAGCTCTTTTGCCTGTAAAAGAATAAATACAATACCCCCCCCCCAACATTACAACCCACCACCCACATACCCCTAATCTAACCCAAACCCCCCTTAAATAAACCTAACACTAAGCCCCTGAAGATCTTCCTACCTTGTCTTCACCATACCAGGTTCACCGATCCGTCCTGAAGAGCTCCTCCGATGTCCTGATCCAAGCCCAAGCGGGGGCTGAAGAGGTCCATGATCCGGTCAAAGTCTTCATCCAAGCGGGGCAGAAGAGGATCTTCCATCCGATTGAAGTCATCATCCAGGCGGCATCTTCTATGGTCTTCCATCCGGAGCGAAGCGGCAGGATCCTGAAGACCTCCAGCGCGGAACATCCATCCGGACCGACGACTGAACGACGAATGACTGTTCCTTTAAGGGACGTCATCCAAGATGGCGTCCCTCGAATTCCGATTGGCTGATAGGATTCTATCAGCCAATCGGAATTAAGGTAGGAATTTTCTGATTGGCTGATGGAATCAGCCAATCAGAATCTAGTTCAATCCGATTGGCCGATCCAATCAGCCAATCAGATTGAGCTCGCATTCTATTGGCTGATCCGAACAGCCAATAGAATGCGAGCTCAATCTGATTGGCTGATTGGATCAGCCAATCGGATTGAACTTGATTCTGATTGGCTGATTCCATCAGCCAATCAGAAAATTCCTACCTTAATTCCGATTGGCTGATAGAATCCTATCAGCCAATCGGAATTCGAGGGACGCCATCTTGGATGACGTCCCTTAAAGGAACAGTCATTCGTCGTTCAGTCGTCGGTCCGGATGGATGTTCCGCGCTGGAGGTCTTCAGGATCCTGCCGCTTCGCTCCGGATGGAAGACCATAGAAGATGCCGCCTGGATGATGACTTCAATCGGATGGAAGATCCTCTTCTGCCCCGCTTGGATGAAGACTTTGACCGGATCATGGACCTCTTCAGCCCCCGCTTGGGCTTGGATCAGGACATCGGAGGAGCTCTTCAGGACGGATCGGTGAACCTGGTATGGTGAAGACAAGGTAGGAAGATCTTCAGGGGCTTAGTGTTAGGTTTATTTAAGGGGGGTTTGGGTTAGATTAGGGGTATGTGGGTGGTGGGTTGTAATGTTGGGGGGGGGTATTGTATTTATTCTTTTACAGGCAAAAGAGCTGAAATTCTTGGGGCATGCCCCGCAAAGGGCCCTGTTCAGGGCTGGTAAGGTAAAAGAGCTTGTAACTTTTTTAATTTAGAATAGGGTAGGGAATTTTTTATTTTGGGGGGCTTTGTTATTTTATTAGGGGGCTTAGAGTAGGTGTAATTAGTTTAAAATTGTTGTAATATTTTTCTTATGTTTGTAAATATTTTTTTATTTTCTGTAACTTAGTTCTTTTTTATTTTTTGTACTTTAGCTAGTTTATTTAATTGTATTTATTTGTAGGAATTGTGTTTAATTAATTTATTGATAGTGTAGTGTTAGGTTAATTGTAGGTAATTGTAGGTAGTTTATTTAATTATTTTATTGATAGGGTAGTGTTAGGTTTAATTATATCTTAGGTTAGGATTTATTTTACAGGTAAATTTGTTATTATTTTAACTAGGTAACTATTAAATAGTTCTTAACTATTTAATAGCTATTGTACCTGGTTAAAATAATTACAAAGTTGCCTGTAAAATAAATATTAATCCTAAAATAGCTATAATATAATTATAATTTATATTGTAGCTATATTAGGATGTATTTTACAGGTAAGTATTTAGCTTTAAATAGGAATCATTTATTTAATAAGAGTTAATTTATTTCGTTAGATAAAAATTATATTTAACTTAGGGGGGTGTTAGTGTTAGGGTTAGACTTAGCTTTAGGGGTTAATACATTTATTAGAATAGCGGTGAGCTCCGGTCGGCAGATTAGGGGTTAATAATTGAAGTTAGGTGTCGGCGATGTTAGGGAGGGCAGATTAGGGGTTAATACTATTTATGATAGGGTTAGTGAGGCGGGTTAGGGGTTCATAACTTTATTATAGTAGCGCTCAGGTCCGCTCGGCAGATTAGGGGTTAATAAGTGTAGGCAGGTGTCGGCGACGTTGAGGGGGGCAGATTAGGGGTTAATAAATATAATATAGGGGTCGGCGATGTTAGGGGCAGCAGATTAGGGGTACATAGGGATAACGTAGGTGGCGGCGATTTGCGGTCGGAAGATTAGGGGTTAATTATTTTAAGTAGCTGGCGGCGACGTTGTGGGGGGCAAGTTAGGGGTTAAGAAATATAATATAGGGGTCGGCGGGGTTAGGGGCAGCAGATTAGGGGTACATAAGTATAACGTAGGTGGCGGTCGGCAGATTAGGGGTTAAAAATTTAAATCGAGTGGCGGCGATGTGGGGGGACCTCGGTTTAGGGGTACATAGGTAGTTTATGGGTGTTAGTGTACTTTAGGGTACAGTAGTTAAGAGCTTTATGAACCGGCGTTAGCCAGAAAGCTCTTAACTCCTGCTATTTTCAGGCGGCTGGAATCTTGTCGTTAGAGCTCTAACGCTCACTTCAGAAACGACTCTAAATACCAGCGTTAGAAAGATCCCATTGAAAAGATAGGCTACGCAAATGGCGTAGGGGGATCTGCGGTATGGAAAAGTCGCGGCTGAAAAGTGAGCGTTAGACCCTTTAATCACTGACTCCAAATACCAGCGGGCGGCCAAAACCAGCGTTAGGAGCCTCTAACGCTGGTTTTGACGGCTACCGCCGAACTCCAAATCTAGGCCTATGTGAGGTATTTATTGCCTGTAGCGGGGATTGGGCTTCAGCGTCAATAGACAATTTTTCAGCTCCAGCGTCACCCGAGTTTTTATTCCTTCTGCCGAAAGAAATAATAATAGTGCAGACGGTTTTTAAAAACAAATGAATGAATTGAAATGCTACTCACCAGTCGACGCGTTTCGGTCAAACATAGACCTTTTTCAAGACTGGTTTACTGTTAATTCCAGGGTCTTTAAATACCCCTTACTCTAATTGCCCGTATCTTGATCCCGGAATAGATTTCTTAATACTTCCGGTTCATTGGGCTTATGATATTTTTCACATTTGTGTAATCATATCTACTCAATAGTATGTACGATTCTCATACAATGTTGTTATGTACTACTGCTTGATGATTTTTAGTGATACTTTTGCTTTCAATGTGTTGGCTCCGATATTCTCCTAATATCATTGGTTCGCGTTTTAGTCCTTTCTGATTGGTTCAAACGATGGAGGTGTGTACTGTATATCGAACCTTATTGGCTCGCAATTCCATATGTGTAAAGGGAAAGTTTTGAATACATCCCACTTTCTATTATGGTGTATTACTTCTAGAGTGCTATATACTTGTGTCTCCTAATCGGACTTTTACTGTAGAGGAAAGAGACCTATATTTTACGGCTATCCGATTTGCCTGATTTTATGTTATTTCAATTGGTTATGCACCGGATACGCTGCTGCAGTTATTATCTGATGTTTTAATGCTATATTTTTATTTTTATTTTTATTTTCTAATCCACTGTGTGCTATAAAAAGAGAACTTGTAATTCAGGGCTGACCAATTGATGGCACCTTCCTACCAGATGTATACAACAATAGAGAGGGAAATATATTTGCGGCTATCTGATCGGATTCAAGCTTTTCATCATACTGTGAATTACCTTAATCATTAATCTTAGACATTTATTTTTCTTTTGCTTAAAAACATCTGCTACCATGGTGAAATTTCAATCACCATTAGGAGCCCCATGTCATTTTCGATAATTTAGAAAGTTTTTTGTTCTGAAGAATCCTTTGTCATAAAAATGTTTTGGTCATAAACATTTTTTGATATAAAAAATCTTTTGTAGAAAACTTTTTTCAAAATTGATTTTTCAAAAATAAAAGCTAAAACGCTTACTTTATTTTCCGATTTTCCTTATTATTTATCGATTCGTTTTGTTCTGGGGATTCAGTTTATTCCTATATTTTGGAGTGGAGGGGAAGTAAATATAAATATATATATATATATATATCTCTCATAGAGTCATCATGTTATCTTTTCTATGTATACTAATATTTGTTCATTCTTATGAGTGAGACAGTGATTTATACGGCATACAGCCTCGTCATTCCCTTTAATTCTAATCGTCATTCTATTTTCGATATATATAAGTGAGACAGTGGTTTGTAAACTTCCTTATCCACTTTTGTGGACCATAGCAGGTTTGCCAAATTGTGATATTACTTATTTAGAACTTTCATCCTTAGACTTATATGTACGGATATTCTATAATCTATAGTCTACAATAATTCTTCCCATATATGTTATTCTTACTTCAGATTCCTTTATAAATTGTCAGTTCTAGATTTATATCTCAGGGGCCTGAATGAGAATGTTATCAGATTCATTTTGGGGGACTGGATGAATCTAACTGATCAGCTTAATATCTCTGAGGTGATTGTGATATAGTGGAAATATTCTCAGGAGGTTCTCTAATCTTTTGAGGAGGCCCTCCAATGTTGTCAAAATTCAGTTGATGTAGTCAGATACATAATATAAAGTATAGATTTTCTACTTTATAATTGTGATCTCAAGATTAGAGAGGTTTACACGGAGAGAGATAGAGATGCAATCCTATATATTTTCTAGGATTACAGTTTGTCTTAGTCCTTAACAGGAGAACGCTCATTAGTCGGAAGGGGGATTGATGAATTTACCCAGCTTCTTATTGGGATGTTATGTCTTATTAGAAAAATAAGACTACCTTTATTTATCTAATAGGCGGAATTAGGCTGGTTTGCCATTCCCCTACCAGGCAAAGGGCTATCATTCACTTTATGGGTATCTTTAGAGAGAGGAGTTTTATATATCTTCAGTCAGGAAAGATGTTCTCATTAGGTTCTACTCTTATTCCACTGGGTATGTGGATGTCTTTAGAGAGGGAGGGAGGGGGTACCCGTTAGATCCTTTTCTTGTTTCACTGAGTTCGTTGATGTCCTTAGGGGGAGGGGTAACCTTCATTTTCAGTTCATTTAAAAGATTGTGTGTATATAACCCATCTTCAGTTGTTATTTAGGAGGTAATTATTTAAGGTAATTCAAAGTATGATGAAAAGCTTGAATCCGATCAGATAGCCACAAATATATGTCCCTCTCTACTGTTGTATACATCTGGTAGGAAGGTGCCATCAATTGGTCAGCCCTGAATTACAAGTTCTCTTTTTATAGCACACAGTGGATTAGAAAATAAAAATAAAAATAAAAATATAGCATTAAAACATCAGATAATAACTGCAGCAGCGTATCCGTTGCGTAACCAATTGAAATAACATAAAATCAGGCAAATCGGATAGCCATAAAATATAGGTCTCTTTCCTCTACAGTAAAAGTCCGATTAGGAGACACAAGTATATAGCACTCTAGAAGTAATACACCATAATAGAAAGTGGGATGTATTCAAAACTTTCCCTTTACACATATGGAATTGCGAGCCAATAAGGTTCGATATACAGTACACACCTCCATCGTTTGAACCAATCAGAAAGGACTAAAACGCGAACCAATGATATTAGGAGAATATCGGAGCCAACACATTGAAAGCAAAAGTATCACTAAAAATCATCAAGCAGTAGTACATAACAACATTGTATGAGAATCTTACATACTATTGAGTAGATATGATTACACAAATGTGAAAAATATCATAAGCCCAATGAACCGGAAGTATTAAGAAATCTATTCCGGGATCAAGATACGGGCAATTAGAGTAAGGGGTATTTAAAGACCCTGGAATTAACAGTAAACCAGTCTTGAAAAAGGTCTATGTTTGACCGAAACGCGTCGACTGGTGAGTAGCATTTCAATTCATTCATTTGTTTTTAAAAACCGTCTGCACTATTATTATTTCTTTCGGCAGAAGGAATAAAAACTCGGGTGACGCTGGAGCTGAAAAATTGTCTATTGACGCTGAAGCCCAATCCCCGCTACAGGCAATAAATACCTCACATAGACTGCTAAATCTACAGACTGTAAACCACAGAAAGAGGGATTATCGCAAACTTGGAACACTCTAACACTGACTATAACGTATTTACCTTATTTACATTATTTACACAATTTCTGATTTTGAATTTTTTAATATATTTTTGTCGGCTGGTATCCTGCTGGTCACTAGTGATATCTCGGGAATCCTTTGAAGTACACTTTATCACTTGGGAAACATCTTGTTTTTGGAGTTCTATTTTCTACACACATTTTTCTTTTTTTCCATTGCTGAACTTTTTTTCCATTGCTGAACTTTTTGGTTAGAATTATTGTTTCACTATGTTTATTAGCATCACTAATTTTTGAATATTTGAAATTTTTGAATATTTGTGATTTGTCAATTAGCAACATTTGAACCACCTGATTTGTACCACGTATTAACAGCACATATCACCATTTCTATCCGCTAGCGGAGAACGGTCTCTGATCCTTGTGAGGTACAGTAGATCAGTTCCATTCATTCAGCCAGTAGCAACAATAGGAGTTGATACAATTTGGGGCTATAGCCCACTTTGAACTTGTTTAGAAATATCTCCAGAGGGATAGTACTGCTCTGGTTAACTCTGCATGTAAAAACAATTTTAGACAAAATCGAATTAGGAATATCCCTAACCGGCCTGTTTTTGAACTGCGTAAGAATTCTAGCAGGGAACTTTGTTGTATTACCGTAAGCATTATTGTATAAACCCTAAACTGGTTAGTATACTATAGTAAGTAGCACTGCTATAGAAAACTATAGTAGGTAGCACCGCTATAGGGGAGTTTGTTTATTTATTTAAATCCGGACATTTCTAAGTCACCCTATGTCACCTTCTTTGGGTTATCCATAACCACAACAGGTAACACTGATATAGGACAATTTGTCTCAATTTTATTGTTCATCTTGAAGGCACCTTTTACTGTTTTATTGTTAATTGTAACATGTGAATGTATGCAAGATAATCCACTTATGTAAACCGTATTTGAAATTTTCTGCCTTAGGAACACTAACTGTTGTATTCCAAAAGGTGCCTAGAAGCTATATTTTAATATTGTTTTAAATAAATTACTTTATTTTAACTTTACTGTGAAGGAATAGGTTTCACATTTCTGAACCCAAGCCGGTCAGCTGGCGCTTTGATAACTTTTGATTTTCCGATTTTCCTTAAACGATTCTGACCACTAGGGGTCACTTATCAGAGCTAAGGGTTCATTTAGTAGTAGGCGCTAAGTGATTTCTTCTAACTATACTATAATTGTTTATTCTTATAGATATATAGGTATAGATATCTATTTTACATTAAATGTAACAATGGAAGTAAATTGTAAAGTCTCTTAAAACAGCATGCTTTATCTGACTCATAACATTTAATTTTGACTTTAGTGCCTCTTTAAATAAAGTAAAATTGCATATTTAACAAATGCAATAAAAAGACGACGCAAAAGCACCTACTCTGAAATTCATTGAGCTGCAGATATTTTTCTGATAAATTTAAAAATGTCCCTCAATTTCCCTGCCTCCTGTATCATGTGACAGCAATCAGGAAATTAACGGCTAGATTTAGAGTTGGGCGGTAGCCGTAAAAACCAGCGTTATAGGCTCCTAACGCTGGTTTTTACTGCCCTCTGGTATTTGGAGTCAGTCAGGAAAGGGTCTAACGCTCACTTTGCAGCCGCGACTTTTCCATACCGCAGATCCCCCTACGCCATTTGCGTATCCTATCTTTTCAATGGGATCTTTCTAACACCGGTATTTAGAGTCGTGGCTGAAGTGAGCGTTAGAAATCTAACGACAAAACTCCAGCCGCAGAAAAAAGTCAGTAGTTAAGAGCTTTCTGGGCTAACGCCGGTTTATAAAGCTCTTAACTACTGTGCTCTAAAGTACACTAACACCCATAAACTACCTATGTACCCCTAAACCGAGGTCCCCCCACATCGCCGCCACTCTATTAAATTTTTTTAACCCCTAATCTGCCGACCGCTTGCCGCTGCCACCTACGTTATCCCTATGAACCCCTAATCTGCTGCCCCTAACACCGCCGACCCCTATATTATATTTATTAACCCCTAATCTGCCCCCCTCAACATCGCCTCCACCTGCCTACACTTATTAACCCCTAATCTGCCAACCGGACCGCGCCGCTATTATAATAAAGTTATTAACCCCTAATCCGCCTCACTCCCGCCTCAATAACCCTATAATAAATAGTATTAACCCCTAATCTGCCCTCCCTAACATCGCCGAAACCTAACTTCAAACATTAACCCCTAATCAGATTGAGCTTGCATTCTATTGGCTGTTCCGATCAGCCAATCAGATTGAGCTTGCATTCTATTGGCTGTTCCGATCAGCCAATAGAATGCGAGCTCAATCTGATTGGCTGATTGGATCAGCCAATCGGATTGAACTTGAATCTGATTGGCAGATTCCATCAGCCAATCAGAATATTCCTACCTTAATTCCGATTGGCTTATAAAATCCTATCAGCCAATCGGAATTCGAGGGACGCCATCTTGGATGACGTCATTTAAAGGAACCGTCATTCGGCGAGTAGGCGTCGTTAGAAGAGGATGGATCCACGTCGGCTGGGAAGAAGATGGCTCCGCTCCGCTCCAGAAGAAAGAAGATTGAAGATGCTGCTTGATAGAAGACTTCATCCCGATGATGGACTTCCGACTTCAGCCCGATGATGGATTTCTTAAGCTGCCGTTTGGATCCAGACATCAGCCCGAGGATGGACGTCACTCTTCAGCCCCCCGCTTGGGCTTGGATCAAGACATCGGAGGCTCTTCTGGACAGATCGGGACCCGGTGAGGTGAAGACAAGGTAGGGAGATCTTCAGGGGCTTAGTGTTAGGTTTATTTAAGGGGGGTTTGGGTTAGATTAGGGGTATGTGGGTGGTGGGTTGTAATGTTGGGGGGGTATTGTATGTGGTTTTTTTACAGGAAAAAGAGCTGAATTCTTTGGGGCATGCCCCGCAAAGGGCCCTTTTCAGGGCTGGTAAAGTAAAAGAGCTTTGAACTTTTTTAATTTAGAATAGGGTAGGGCATTTTTTTTTATTTTAGGGGGATTTGTTATTTTATTAGGGGGCTTAGAGTAGGTGTAATTAGTTTAAAATTGTTGTAATATTTTTCTAATGTTGTAAATATTTTTTGATTTTTTTGTAACTTAGGTCTTTTTTATTTTTTGTACTTTAGTTAGTTTATTTAATTGTAGATAATTGTAGGTATTGTATTTAATTAATTTATTGATAGTGTAGTGTTAAGTTTAATTGTAACTTAGGTTAGGATTTATTTTACAGGTAATTTTGTAATTATTTTAACTATTTTAGCTATTAAATATTTCTTAACTATTTAATAGCTATTGTACCTGGTTAAAATAAATACAAAGTTGCCTGTAAAATAAATATTAATCCTAAAATAGCTATAATATAATTATAATTTATATTGTAGCTATATTAGGATTTATTTTACAGGTAATTTTGTAATTATTTTAACTATTTTAGCTATTAAATATTTCTTAACTATTTAATAGCTATTGTACCTGGTTAAAATAAATACAAAGTTGCCTGTAAAATAAATATTAATCCTAAAATAGCTATAATATAAATATAATTTATATTGTAGCTATATTATGGTTTATTTTACAGGTAAGTATTTAGCTTTAAATAGGAATAATTTATTTAATAAGAGTTAATTTATTTCGTTAGATAAAAATTATATTTAACTTAGGGGGGTGTTAGTGTTAGGGTTAGACTTAGCTTTAGGGGTTAATCCATTTATTACAGTAGCGGCGAGATTCGGTCGACAGATTAGGGGTTAATAATTGAAGTTAGGTGTCGGCGATGTTAGGGAGGGCAGATTAGGGGTTAATACTATTTATTATAGGGTTATTGAGGCGGGAGTGAGGCGGATTAGGGGTTAATAACTTTATTATAGTAGCGGTGCGGTCCGCTCCGCAGATTAGGGGTTAATAAGTGTAGGCAGGTGGAGGCGACGTTGTTGGTGGCAGATTAGGGGTTAATAAATATAATATAGGGGTCGGCGGTGTTAGGGGCAGCAGATTAGGGGTACATAGGGATAATGTAGGTAGCGGCGGTTTACGGAGCGGCAGATTAGGGGTTAAAAAAAATATGCAGGTGTCAGCGATAGCGGGGGCGGCAGAATAGGGGTTAATAAGTGTAAGGTTAGGGGTGTTTAGACTCGGGGTACATGTTAGAGTGTTAGGTGCAGACGTAGGAAGTGTTTCCCCATAGAAAACAATGGGGCTGCGTTAGGAGCTGAACGCTGCTTTTTTGCAGGTGTTAGGTTTTTTATCAGCTCAAATGGCCCCATTGTTTTCTATGGGGGAATCGTGCACGAGCACGTTTTTGAAGCTGGCCGCGTCCTTAAGCACCGCTGGAATTTAGAGTTGCAGTGGCATTAAATTATGCTCTACGCTCCCTTTTTGGAGCCTAACGCACTGAGTTCTGTGAACTCTAAATACCAGCGGTATTTAAAAGGTGCGGGGGAAAAAAAGCACGCGTAGCTGACGCACCCCTTTGGCCGCAGAACTCTAAATCTAGCCATATAGAATCCTATTTGTATAGACAGTGAACTCTTGCACATTATAATTTGCTGCATATAAAAAGATTGTGCACAATTTGATACATATACATTTAGTTAAGTCTTCCTTTAATAGTGGCTGTAAAGGTAACAGTTACCTTATTGCTTTTCTTGCAATTACAACTAGCCACATAAAGAAAATACAAAATATCATGCAATATTTATTATTACTGGGTAATTGACTTTCTACTTCTTCTTGTACTATCTGTATTCTATAGTGTTGGTTTACTACAGTACTGGATCAAATCACAAATGATAATGGATATGGATTTTCTCATCATTTTGGGATTTATCTAATTCAAAAAGCTTTCTAAACCCAGAGCGAGGTTTATGCATCCAGACAGAAAGATGCCTAGAGGCAGACAGAGACGAAAGGAAGAGAAAGTGACGGCAGTGTGGCTGCCCAGAGAAAATGACACGAAAAGACAGCGGTGTGTGTTTGCAGAGATACATGTACTAGAGGTGTGCTGACCCAAAATCAGCTACTACACGCTGCTTGCCTAGTTTGCTATATATATATATCAAGCAACATATCTTGGCCATTCACATGGACATTCTTTATTAATTAAAGGGAACAAAAAATACAAAAAGAAAATGCTGAAATGTGTTAGAGCATTTTATTATTTCTTGCATATGCCTAGGTGTTTAACTCTTGCAAAGACACACATGACAGTGGATATACACCTATTACCAGCTAGCTCCCCATAGTGCATTGCTGGGCCTGAGCCTACCATTTTGATGATCATGTCCATTTTCATTGGCCATATACCGTATATGTGTGTGTGTTTGTTTATATGTGTGTACATATGTATTAATATATTTACAGTTGTAATCAAAATTATTCAACTTCTGTTGCAAAATTTACAGACTTTTAGCTGTTTGCAATGAACAAAACAAACAAAAGCAGTTAAAAATAGCTCAATACAACAAATGCTTCAAGTGGTTTACCCAAATTCAACTGAATATGCAACTTTTGATGAATTCTGCAGTCTCAAAATTATTAAACTCCTCTGAATAGAATCCCTCACAACAGCACAAATATGCAAAACGGGTGTTGTCACACCTGATGTAGCTAATCAAGGGCTTCATTAGTTGCACCAGGTGTGCTTGAGCTAGAATACATGAAATGCCTGAACTGGCTAGGGGTTTGTTAGTGTCACGTTTGACTGTTAGAAATATGTCTAAGTCAAAAGAATAGTAACTGAATGTTCCTAGAGACACAGTTGGAAGCATAAATTGCAAGTCAAAAGAATGGTCCAAAAATTTATGAGAAGAGATCATCGCCCTTCACAAACAAGGAACAGAATACAAAAAGATAGCAAAGGCACTGAATGTTCCTAGAGACACAGTTGGAAGCATAGTTTGCAAGTCAAAAGAATGGTCCAAAAATTTATGAGAAGAGATCATCGCCCTTCACAAACAAGGAAAAGAATACAAAAAGATAGCAAAAGCACTGAATGTTCCTAGAGACACAGTTGGAAGCATAGTTTGCAAGTTCATAGTTAAAGGAACAGTGATTACACGTCCTGGATGGGGCAGAAAAAGGAAGCTATCAACAGCTGTAACCAGATTTCTGAGAAGGCAGGTTGAGAAAATTTGCCAAGTGACTGCAAAAGACCTGCAGCAAGACTTGGTGGCAACAGGCATCAAGGTTTCAGTTTGCACAGAAAGGTTTCTATGCCAGATCTCTAAGACATACACCACTATTGATCCAAAAGTACAAGAAAATTCGGCTCCAATATGCTCAAAATCATATAAAGAAGCCACAGAAGTTTTGGGATTATGTTCTGTGGACACATAAAACAAAACTGGAACTTTTTGGCCTGATGGAACTTTTTGGCCCGATGGATGGAGTGTCTGGAGGAAGAAGAATGGAGCATACACTGAAAAGAATACTCTGCCTACAGTTAAGCATGGTGGTGGCTCTGTGATGTTCTGGGGCTGCTTTGCATCCTCTGGCACTGGAAACCTGCAGCGTGTGGAAGGCAAGATGGATTCATTGATGTATCAGGAAATCCTTGAAGAAAACGTCATGCCGTCTGTGAGGAAGCTCATGAGGAGTGGACTAAGATTCCCCAGGAATGCTGCTAGAAGCTGTGTATGTATTTTGTTTGCAGCAGGTGATAACAGCAAAAAGGTGCTCTTCTAAGTACTAAAGATGCTTGTTATGAAGGGTTTGAATAATTTTGAAACTACAGAATTTATTAAAAACAAAATTTATGCTTACCTGATAAATTTCTTTCTGATACGGAATCATCAATTACTGTTAGGAATATCACTCCTGGTCAGCAGGAGAAGGCAAAGAGCACCACAGCAAAGTAGTTAAATGTCACTTCCTTTCCCACAATCCCCAGTCATTCGACCAAAGCAAAATGGAGAAAAAAAAAAACACAAGGTGTTGAGGTGCCTGAGTTTAAAGTTAAAAATAACTGTCTTAAAATAAAGGGCGGGCCGTGGACTCACCGTATCCTTAAATAAATAAATTTATCAGATAAGCATAAATTTTGTTTTCTCTCCTAAGACATGGTGAGTCCACGGAATCATCAATTACTGTTAGGAACCAATATTCAAGCTAGAGGACACTGATGATTAGGGAGGGACAAGACAGGTAAGCTAAACAGAAGGCACCACCGCTTGATGAACCTTTCTCCCAAGAGAACCTCAGCCGAAGCAAAAATATCCAATTTGTAAAACATTAACAGGGTATGCAGAAAAGGCCAAGTTGCAGCCTTGCAAATCCATTCCACAGAAGCTTAATTTTTGAAAATCCAAGAAGAAGAGACAGCCCTAGTGGAATGAGCTGTAATTCTCTCAGGAGACTGCTGCCCAGCAGTCTCATAAGCAACACCAATGATACTTCTCAATCAGAGAGAAAGAGAAGTAGCAGAAGCTTTCTGACCTTTACATTTCCCAGAGAAACAAACAAACAGGGCAGAAGACTGGTGAAAATCCTTAGTCGCCTGAAAATAAAATTTTAAAGCACACACAACCTCCAAGTTGTGCAACAAACGTTCTTAAGAAAAGAAGAACTATGACAAAGAGAAGGAACAGCAATTTCCTGATTAAAATTTCTGTCCTAAACCACTCTAGGAAGGAACCTAACTTAGTATGAAGAACCGCCTCATCGGCATGAAAGGTAAGATAAGGCGAATCACACTGCAAAGCTGAGAGTTCCGACACTCTCCGAGCAGAAGAGATAGCAACAAGAAACAAAACCTTCCAAGATAACAACTTACTATCTATGGAATGCAATGGCTCAAACAGAGCTTGCTGTAAAACTTTTAGAACAAAAGTTAAGGCTCCCAGTAGGAGCAACAGACTTAAACACAGGCCTGATTCTGATCAAGGCCTGACAAAAATATTGCACATCTGGCATGTCCACCAGACGCTTATGCAGTAAAAAGTTAATGCAGAAATCTGACCCCTCAGAGAACCGACTGACAAAACCTTTCTCCAGACCTTCCTGTAGAAAGGACAAAATTCTAAGAATCCTGACCCTACTCCAAGATTAACCCTTGGATTCACACCAATAAAGATATGTATGCCATATATTCTGGTAAATCTTTCTCATAACCGGCTTGCAAGCCTGAATCATGGTCTCAAAAACCATGCTTAGACAGAACTAAGCATTCAATCTTCAAGAAGTCAACTTCAGAAAAACGAGAATCTGGATGAAATAAGGGACCCTGAATCAGAAGGTCCCTCCTCAGAGGCAGTCTCCAAGGTGGAAGAGATATCATCTCCACTAGGTCCTAATACCAGATCCTGCGAGGCCATGTAGAGACTACTAGAATTACCTAAGCTCTCTCCTGATACAAGGAATGACTCGTGGAAGGAGAGCAAATGGAGGAAACAGGTATGCCAGCCTGAAATCCCAAGAAACCACCAGAGCATCTATCTGAGCGACCTGTGGATCTCTTGACTTCGAATCGAACCTTGGAAGCTTGGCATTTTGCAGAGATGCCATCAGATCCAAATCTGGCACCCCCCATTTGAAAGTTAGGTTGGAGAACACCTCCGGATGGAGTTCCTCCTCTCCAGGATGACAAGTCTGTCTGCTCATGAATCCGCTTCCCAGTTGCTCCTGGAATGTGGAAGGCAGATAGACAAAAATTGTGAACTTCCACCCACTGAACAATCACTGAAAGTCACATCCTACATGGCTAAGGAACTCTGAGTTCCTCCTTGGTGGTTGATGTAAACCATTGAGGTGATATTGTCTGACTGGAACCAAGCTAAGGACAACTGAGGCCAAGCATACAGAGCATTGTAAATCGCTCTCAACTCTAAGATGTGAAAGAGAAGAGCAGACACTTCCGAGTCCATAATCCTTGCACCTTAAACAAGACCCAGACTGCTTCCCAGCCCAGCAGGTTGGCATCCATGGTCACATCACCCAGGAATGTCTCTAGAAGCACGTACCATGAGACAGATACTCCTGAGAAACCACTATGGGAGAGAGTCTCTTGTTGACTGATCTAGATCTATCATTTGAGACAGAACCGCATGTTCTCCATTTTAGGGAAAATAGCAAAGGGAATGATGTCCATGATAACCATCAGACCCAATTTCCTCCATACATTGAAACACTGAAAAGTGAAGGTCACCTGCTGCTAGATCCAAACTTTCAACCTTCTGGTTGCAAAATGGCTAAGCTATTTACCCGATCACAAGAGCTTGCTGTTGGCCAGACAGTAGACTGCAGAGAAAGGAAAAAATCCTTGATTATCTGACCTCTGTTAGAAATCTTTTCCTTGATAGAGAATCTATTAAGGTCCCCAAATAAATCACCCTTGTAGATGGAACAAGGGAACTCTCCTCCAGAATAATTTCCCATCTATGGGAAAGTAGATTTGAAAATAGCTCTTGAAATAGAGTCTGCTTGAAGGATGGATGATCGTTCTTGCAGACCAAGACCAAACAAGGTTTAATCCTTGAAAAAGGAAACTCCAAAAGCGTGGATTTGGAGGAAACATAAAATATTAAAATTGCAACTGCATATCTGTAAGCCTAGGCTGTAACACTTAGCTACAGGAAGGTTTCTCAGGTGACCAAATGTCAGCCACAATGCCCAGCTGGCTAGCACAGCAAGTCTAATAAGACAAAACATTGCTCTAAATGAACAATTAAACCTCCAGCTTCTTATCCATGGATCCGTAAGGGAGCAACTACCCACCATAGGATCGAAGTTCTTTGAGCCATAGTAGAAAAACTCCCTTCTACTCATGGCACCATGCATTATAATGGAGTCAGTGACAGGAAAATCTTTCAATCCCTAGCTTGTCCTATTCCTGTGAAAATATCCAAGGCATGTCTAGAAACCCTTCCTCAAAAGAAGGAACATCATTGAAATAAGCAAGTGCACAAAAACTTTGAAAGGTTGACAATGACAGGGGAATCAATGTCATCCAAGTAGCTAAAACCTCCTTTAACAGTACATGAGGTGTGCAAGCATACATATGAAGGAGACCACTTCAGCATCAGATGAAGAAATTATGCTGTCCGAATCTGAGAGTTCACCCACAGAAACTACATTCTCCTCACCAAACCTAGGAGAAAAAGCAACCTGTGTAGCTGAATGAGGAGCAGAAACCTTCTATCTGAATCTTGTAAATATCCTCTTGCATTTTTCCTGCAGAGGATACCTGAGCTACAAAATCTGCAGGCAAATACACTCCTCCAGGAGATTAAAAGGAAATGCAGGGCACTGCATGTGATACCAATAAGACTTGGGACGAGGAAAGAGAAAGTTGTGGCATTGCCTGAGCAGCATCATCCTAAGAGACATTGGGCTCAGGGATAACAATCTTCAAGCTGTGCCATAGAGCATAACCAGGTTTTAACAAAAAAAACACAGAGACACCCATGTCCTGGCATTTAAACATTTAGATACCTGACAGAGAAGGGTATGTGTCACACCTGGATGTTGTATCTCCAATAGCTCAAGAGACAATAAACATAAAAATATAGGGACAGACCTCTGTTCCAAAACACAAAAAACAAAAGACTTAACCTTCTAGGCTGGAAGAGTAATCCAGACTTCCATTATATAAAAAGATTACCACTAAAATTCAGTGGCATTTGAAAACTTCAGTGGCATTTATTTTTAAGGATAACCCTGATATCATGATGAGTGCATGATCACAATAGAACTAGTGAGACTTGTATTAAATTTATTTAGTCAATGGGCTATGAGACTTCATATATGCAACATGAAACTGAAAGTATAACATAATTCCGTTATGAGGAACCGCCCCCACAGAGATGCCGCTCTGCGTGCTAGTAATGTTTAAACCCCTAACCACTGTCACATCCGTGCCCAGAAAAAATCCTAAGTCTTTCTGCTCTGCAGTCTGTGATGTTCCCCCATGAGCCACCAGAGGGCTCTGTGTCCTATTTTGACATCGCTCTGTTCCATCAGAGAGAGAAAAGGAGTTGGTGGTCACAAGACCGGCTCATAGAGAGCCAACCAAAAAATGGCGCGTCTCCGACACCAACAAAGAAAGGAGGCGGGGACACCAGTCTGCACAGAAATGAAGCGCGCAGATAATACTAACCTTGTGCTTCATTCTGTTAGCAGAGAAAGTCAGATGCAGCGTGCTGAAAGCAAAAACATATAGAATGCAAACCTCACATGAAGCCAATCCGCTCTTTTGCAGATATTAAAAGAGCACGCTCTGATTAGTGATAAAAATCATTTCTCAGAATACTTGGCTGGACAGTTGAAAAATGTGTCTACAAGTCCACACACACATAAGATTCACACATGAATCGAAAAAGCAATAACCCTAAAGAGCCCAACTAAGATTCAATAAGCAGGGAATACTCTACACATAAAGTATTAACCCTTTGTCTCCTGGTCACCAGTGCCTGCGTCCTGCCTAGAATATCCTTCCCAAGGATATATGTCCCAGAATATTGCAGTCTAGTTCCCAAAAATATAGAAGACCAAGCACTTACCTGCATCTAGCCATCAGGCAGGGGGACAGCCTACCCAGCGTGAGAGGATGCCGCTCCTCACAGAGGCCTGTAGAAAAAAGAAAGAACAGAGTAAACCTACTCAGGCTTTCTATACCAAGGCAGCATAATGTTAGGAAAACGCAGCAAGGCCCACCTCACAAGTTCCTAACTGCTTTAAAGCCACCATTGCCCTACTGAAGAGACTAATGTGGAGTACAACTAGACCCCATCTTGAGAAGGAAGATCAGAGCAAATCTACTCTGGCTTCAAAATAATAAAATCTTGATAGAAGTAAAATAATACAATTTTCTTCCGACACCAAAACTTCACCTCCTCTTTGCACCTAAGGCAAAGAGAATGTCTGAGGATTGTGTGAAGGAAAGTGACATTTAACAGCTTTGCTGTGGTGCTCTTTGCCTCCTCCTGCTGTCCAGGAGTGATATTCCCAACAGTAATTGATGAGTCCGTGGACTCGCCGTATCTCAGAAAAGAAAGTTGCATTTTCAGTTGAATTTGGGGAAACCACTTGAAGCATTCTTTGTATTAAGATATTTCAATTGCATTTGTTTGATTTGTTCATTATAAACAGCTGAAAGTCTGTAAATTTTGACAATAAACTGGACTTGCAATGGGGGTTGAATAATTTTGATTACAACTGTATGTGTTTAAATGTAAATTTACTGTAGATATTTAACACTCCAATGTTCTTCACTTACAGGAAAATACCCTTTTTATTGTAAACACATATATCTATATATACCTATATCTATATATTTATTCCTATAGATATATAGGTATAAATATGTATTTTATATGTATATGTTTAAATATATATTTAATAATAAAAAGAACATTATTATTAAGGACATTCAGCATCAGTTTACTGCATGGTACTATTTTACTTGTGAAGGAATGCTCCTTTCCCTGATTCATTTGGGCCATGTACCTCCCTTGTTGTAGACTGCATTATAACAGAAGAGACTGAATTGCATGGGTTAACTCAGGTAACTTCTGAGTCCAGAGACAAGGTAATGCAATTAGTGTTGTTGGTGTTTGCTATTTGAGCTATTGTTGGTGTTTTGCTACACATTCCTGTTCGATTATAATATTATGTTAATCTGATGTCGTTAACCCTTTGTTTAAGTGTGAACTGGCTGTGAACAGGATGTCAGCAAGATTTGATTAAGCCCCTGAGTTAATTCTCCCTCCCTCTTATGTAAACAGTGTACTGTACAGGGAGTGCAGAATTATTAGGCAAATGAGTATTTTGACCACATCATCCTCTTTATGCATGTTGTCTTACTCCAAGCTGTATAGGCTCGAAAGCCTACTACCAATTAAGCATATTAGGTGATGTGCATCTCTGTAATGAGAAGGGGTGTGGTCTAATGACATCAACACCCTATATCAGGTGTGCATAATTATTAGGCAACTTCCTTTCCTTTGGCAAAATGGGTCAAAAGAAGGACTTGACAGGCTCAGAAAAGTAAAACATAGTGAGATATCTTGCAGAGGGATGCAGCACTCTTAAAATTGCAAAGCTTCTGAAGCGTGATCATCGAACAATCAAGCGTTTCATTCAAAATAGTAAACAGGGTTGCAAGAAGCGTGTGGCGCAAAATAACTGCCCATGAACTGAGGCGCAAAATAACTGCCCATGAACTGAGAAAAGTCAAGCGTGCAGCTGCCAAGATGCCACTTGCCACCAGTTTGGCCATATTTCAGAGCTGCAACATCACTGGAGTGCCCAAAAGCACAAGGTGTGCAATACTCAGAGACATTGCCAAGGTAAGAAAGGCTGAAAGACGACCACCACTGAACAAGACACACAAGCTGAAACGTCAAGACTGGGCCAAGAAATATCTCAAGACTGATTTTTCTGTTTTATGGACTGATGAAATGAGAGTGAGTCTTGATGGGCCAGATGGATGGGCCCGTGGCTGGATTGGTAAAGGGCAGAGAGCTCCAGTCCGACTCAGACGCCAGCAAGGTGGAGGTGGAGTACTGGTTTGGGCTGGTATCATCAAAGATGAGCTTGTGGGGCCTTTTCGGGTTGAGGATGGAGTCAAGTCAACTCCCAGTCCTACTGCCAGTTTCTGGAAGACACCTTCTTCAAGCAGTGGTACAGGAAGAAGTCTGCATCCTTCAAGAAAAACATGATTTTCATGCAGGACAATGCTCCATCACACGCGTCCAAGTACTCCACAGCGTGGCTGGCAAGAAAGGGTATAAAAGAAGAAAATCTAATGACATGGCCTCCTTGTTCACCTGATCTGAACCCCATTGAGAACCTGTGGTCCATCATCAAATGTGAGATTTACAAGGAGGGAAAACAGTACACCTCTCTGAACAGTGTCTGGGAGGCTGTGGTTGCTGCTGCACGCAATGTTGATGGTGAACAGATCAAAACACTGACAGAATCCATGGATGGCAGGCTTTTGAGTGTCCTTGCAAAGAAAGGTGGCTATATTGGTCACTGATTTGTTTTTGTTTTGTTTTTGAATGTCAGAAATGTATATTTGTGAATGTTGAGATGTTATATTGGTTTCACTGGTAAAAATAAATAATTGAAATGGGTATATATTTGTTTTTTGTTAAGTTGCCTAATAATTATGCACAGTAATAGTCACCTGCACACACAGATATCCCCCTAAAATAGCTATAACTAAAACAAACTAAAAACTACTTCCAAAACTATTCAGCTTTGATATTAATGAGTTTTTTGGGTTCATTGAGAACATGGTTGTTGTTCAATAATAAAATTAATCCTTAAAAATACAACTTGCCTAATAATTCTGCACTCCCTGTATTTAAGTCTTGTGTGTTATTAATAAAGATCACTCTTTTCCCCACTTTATCCAGTGTGTGGCTGATATTTGTCAGGCGATTTGAGGCATTTAACCTTCCTTGCTGTGCAGTGGCGTAGCATGGGGGGGGGGGCAACAGGGGCGGTTGCCCCGGGCGCATAATTCTGAGGGGCGCTTCCAGCCTCAACTTAGCAAAGGGAAGAAGGGAGGCTAAATGACAGGCCCCCAGCTCTGTTCTGCGACCCGTCAGGAATGTGGTGATGATGCGACTAAGGTAAGGTGTCAGGACCAGACTTACTTATAGCCCTGTTTTTGCCTGATACTAGCAACACGCAAAATGCAGCTTAATTACGGTTCTATTATTACCCAACAAGTAAGTTCCCTTCCAACAAAGGACCCAGAGCCAGAATGCCATGCATTGCCTGGGGCACTTTTTAAGGATCTCTAAGCAGAGGTGGGGGGGAGGAATCCTTAAAAAGTGCAATAAATCTCTTTCAAACCCGTGGCACTGGTGACAGCATGGCTGGGCACTGCATTTCTGTTAACCCCAGTTACCTAGTTAGTGGGATGGTGGGGTGATCAGAGACCATACTTTCATGTTTGACCGGATTCTGATTACAACTTACGCCATCTTGTCCTTGCCCAAAAAAAAGTATATTTGTGACAGTTGACAAAAATGAGACCTTGTTTCCTGTATTTGATTTTTCCCCTCCATGATCTTCCTAGGGCAGAAGTAGATTTAGGGATTTGTGTGCTGTCTGGCACCAGGATTGTGCTGCTCACCAGGCATTTCACTGTGTTTGTCTCCTATCAAAGAAGTCCTATGAATTCACCATCTTGAATCTATTTCTTGCTGAACTCCTGAGGTGTGGACTTTTACCGATTTTTAGGGTTTGGGTGCTCATTGCCTTTTTTATTTACATTAAATCCACCCTTACTGCATTTAAAGTAAAAAAAAAAAACTATAATTTGTGTTAGTAAATAAATTAAACAGCACCCCCCTAAATACCATACACCCTCCCCCCATATATGTATGTAATGCTGGGTTGTCTGTCCCATGCCCCTTTTATATTGATTACTTACAATTGTTATATTTATTAAGGTAGAATATATACCCCACTTTTATATGTCATTGGCACCCAAAAGACAGTCTGCCCAGCAGGGACAACCTTATGTAACAGCTGCCAACCTGTGTGTCCCCTTTTCCTCTTTTTAACGACTTACCAAAAACCTATTGCACCACATATACAATATGGGTTGCTGCAATGTGGGGGTGGGTGCACCCTGTGGTCTGCAGTATTTGTACCATGAAGTTTTACAGTTCAGGACATGTCACCACCAGATGGGGGTTAAGGGGGCTTTCCCCCATGTGTAAAATGAGAATAAATCTTAAAATTTAATATTGTATATATTTGCCCAGCTCTGGAGAGCTGCAGACAGGGTTTGATCACAGGGGGATAGCACATAATGCTTGCAGGCTTCACCCACTCCCTCTTGTATTGCCAATATATTATTTTCATGGCTTTATTTGTAAGGCGCTACTGATTAGCAGCTGCTTATGACAAGGGACATATTTTGGGGATATGGGTATCATCAGCAATAACTGTTAGTTATCCAGTAAAGATGGTTAAGGGAGCATTTTGTGGGAGAGGAGACAGTGTCCCTTGCTTTATGTGATCTACCAGGCTTGGGTCTTTGCTTGGTTTGTCCCAAATGTAAGAAGAAGCAGCATATCTAAAATGGGGATGGGGGGCGCAATACTTGCCTTGCCCTGGGCACTGACAACCCACGCTACGCCACTGTTGCTGTGTTTCTCTGGGGGACGCTTGGCTGAATTTTCTCTGCCAGAAATGGGACGAACGCTAAGGTGGAAGAGGTCTGAATCCCAAGCCAGGGACCATTCCTCTGGTGTCTGCTACATCCATAAATTTCTTCTGTCGGTTAAACATGATACACTTTATCCTTTCTGCCTTTATATTATCCTCTCTTCTCCTTAAAATCACAGTTTCTCGATTTCATTAACAGCATTCAGACTACTCATATCTCTCCTTCTCTTCTATCCACTCCCGTCTACAACACACATGAACTCCTTTTCTTAGCTCACATCACTTGGCCAGCCATGCTCCACTGATACTAAGCCTTCTTTCAGCTGGGGATGTCTCTCCTAACCCAGGTCCACCCCCTGCCTCCTTCTGCTCACTACCACGATTGACACCTCCAAAAACATTGTACACGTAACCCTCTCTATCTCATTAACTGCAATTCTGTAAATACCATGCAAATCTCTTGTGCCCTTTGGAATGCATGCTCTGTATGCAACAAGCTCACTTCTATACATGACATATTCATTTCACGATCACTTAACCTATTAGCCCTCACAGAAACTTGGCTCTCCTCTAACATAACTCCTGTAGCATCTCTGTTCTAGGGTGGCCTGCACTTTAGTCACACTCCTAGGCCAGGAGACAGACATGGAGAGGGAGTAGGCATCCTTCTGTCTCCATACCATACCTTCCCCTGCATTCCTTCACCCCCTCCCTTTCGTTCTCATTTTTTGAAGTTCACACTATCCACCTCTTCTCCCCTGTAGCTCTCTGTGTTGCTGTTATCTATCAGCCTCCTGGTCAAGCATCAACATTTTTATAACACTTTAAACGCTGGGTCCCACACTTCCTGTCTTGTAACATAGCTTTTTCATCTTCAGTGACTTCAGCATAGCCATTGACAATCCTAACATACTTGCTGCCTCTATCTTCAGCGTTGTTCATGGACTCCTGAATGTCTGTGGAGTAAATCATGCACCCTTACTGATTTCCTGCATTATACATTATACATTCATCCTGAGATCATACAACTCTGACCTCAGCCTGGCCAAACAAATCTATTTCTCCTCCCTCATGTCAACTCACTCATCCAACACAAGAAAGCTGTTTTCAACTTATAACTTGTATTAGCCTGAGGAAACAACCTTATATTGGCTGAGAAACGTGTTGCTTTTTAAAGTAATATTGATTTTATTTATACACCAGCTGTTTTTTTATTTTACCTTTTGTATTATCCTACACATGGGGGAGAATGAGACACGTAAGGAGAGAGACAGAGGGGGTGGGAGAGACAGGGAGAGAGAGATGGATAGAGAGAGAGAGACAGAAAAAGAGAGAGAGAGAGAGAGAGAAAGAGAGAGAGAGAGAAGAGAGAGAGACACAGAAGGGGAGAGAGAAAGAGAGACAAAGAGAGACAGAGGCTAGAGAGACAGAGAAAGAGACCATGGGGGAGAATGAGACACGTAAGGAGAGAGACAGAGGGGGTGGGAGAGACAGGGAGAGAGAGATGGATAGAGAGAGAGAGAGACAGAAAAAGAGAGAGAGACACAGAGGGGGAGAGAGAGAGACACAGAGGGGAGAGAGAGGGACAGAGGGGGTGGGAGAAAGGGAGAGACAGAGGGGGAGGGAGAAAGGGAGAGACAGAGGGGGAGGGAGAGAGAGAGACAGGGGAGAGAGAGAGAGACACAGAGGGGAGAGAGAGAGAGATAGAGGGGAGAGAGAGAGACAGAGGGGGTGGGAGAAAGGGAGAGACAGAGGGGGAGGGAGAAAGGGAGAGACAGAGGGGGAGGGAGAGAGAGAGACAGGGGAGAGAGAGAGAGACACAGAGGGGAGAGAGAGAGATAGAGGGGAGGGGGAGAGGGAGAGGGGGGGAGAGGGAGGGAGGGAGAGCGAGAGAGAGAGACAGAGGGGGAGGGATAGAGAGACAGAGGGGGAGGGATAAAGAGACAGAGGGGGAGGGATAGAGAGACAGAGGGGAGAGAGAGATATAGAGGGGAGAGAGCGACAGAGGGGAGAGAGCGACAGAGGGGAGAGAGAGACAGAGGGGGGAGAGAGAGAGCGAGAGACAGAGGGGGAGGGATAGAGAGACAGAGGGGGAGGGATAGAGAGACAGAGGGGGAGGGATATAGAGACATAGGGGAGAAAGAGAGAGACAGAGGGGGAGAGGGGAGAGAGAGAGAGAGAGACAGAGGGGAGAGAGAGAGACAGAGGGGAGAGAGAGAGAAGGGGAGGGATAGAGAGACAGAGGGGGAGGGATAGAGAGGCAGAGGGGGAGGGATAGAGAGACATAGGGGAGAAAGAGAGAGAAAGAGGGGAGAAAGAGAGAGACAGAGGGGGGAGAGGGGATAGAGAAAGACAGAGGGGAGAAAGAGAGAGACAGGGGGGAGAGAGAGAGAGAGAGAGAGAGACAGGGGGGGAGAGAGAGAGAGACACACAGAGGGTATAGAGAGAGACAGAGGGGAGAGAGAGAAGAGAGAGAGAGACAGAGGGGGAGAGAGAGACAGAGGGGGAGAGAAAGAGAGACACAGAAGGGAGAGAGAGAGACAGAGGGGGAGGGAGAAAGGGAGAGACAGAGGGGGAGGGAGAAAGGGAGAGACAGAGGGGGAGGGAGAGAAAGAGAGAGACAGAGGGGAGAGAGAGAGACAGAGTGGAGAGAGAGAGGATAGAGAAAGAGAGACACAGAGGGGAGAGAGAGAGACAGAGGGGAGACAGAGAGGAGAGAGAAAGAGAGACACAGAGGGGAGAGAGCAGAGAGACAGAGGGGAGAGAGAGAGAAGAGAGAGAAACATAGGGGGAGAGAGAGACAGAGGGGGAGAGAAAGAGAGACACAGAGGGGAGAGAGAGAGACAGAGGGGGAGGGAGAAAGGGAGAGACAGTGGGGGAGGGAGAGAGACAGGGGGGAGAGAGAGAGATACAGAGGGGAGAGAGAGAGAGAGAGGAGAGAGAGAGAGAGAGAAAGAGAGAGGAGAGAGAGACAGAGGGGAGAGAGAGAGAGACAGAGGGGGAGGGATAGAGAGACAGAGGGGAGGGATAGAGAGACATAGGGG